>NC_092234.1:73074465-73141965 GCF_036320965.1 Panulirus ornatus
GAGGTAGTAAAAGCTTTGCGGAAGATGAAAGCCGGCAAGGCAGCAGGTTTGGATGGAATTGCAGTAGAATCTATTAAAAAAGGGGGTGACTGTATTGTTGACTGGTTGGTAAGGTTATTTAATATATGTATGACTCATGGTGAGGTGCTTGAGGATTGGCGGAATACGTGCATAGTGCCATTGTACAAAGGCAAAGGGGATAAGAGTGAGTGCTCAAATTACAGAGGTATAAGTTTGTTGAGTATTCCTGGTAAATTATATGGGAGGGTATTGATTGAGAGGGTGAAGGCATGTACAGAGCATCAGATTGGGGAAGAGCAGTGTGGTTTCAGAAGTGGTAGAGGATGTGTGGATCAGGTGTTTGCTTTGAAGAATGTATGTGAGAAATACTTAGAAAAGCAAATGAATTTGTATGTAGCATTTATGGATCTGGAGAAGGCATATGATAGACTTGATAGAGATGCTCTATGAAAGGTATTAAGAATATATGGTGTGAGGGGCAAGTTGTTAGAAGCAGTGAAAAGTTTTTATCGAGGATGTAAGGCATGTGTACGTGTAGGAAGAGAGGAAAGTGATTGGTTCTCAGTGAATGTAGGTTTGCGGCAGGGGTGTGTGATGTCTCCATGGTTGTTTAATTTGTTTATGGATGTTGTTGTTAGGTAGGTGAATGCAAGAGTTTTGGAAAGAGGGGCAAGTAAGAAGTCTGTTGTGGATGAGAGAGCTTGGGAAGTGCGTCAGTTGTTGTTCGCTGATGATACAGCGCTGGTGGCTGGTTCATATGAGAAACTGCGGAAGCTGGCGACTGAGTTTGGTAAAGTGTGTGAAAGAAGAAAGTTAAGAGTAAATGTGAATAAGAGCAAGGTTATTAAGTACAGTAGGGTTGAGGGTCAAGTCAATTGGGAGGTAAGTTTAAATGGAGAAAAACTGGAGGAAGTAAGTGTTTTAGATATCTGGGAGTGGATCTGGCAGCGGATGGAACCATGGAAGCGGAAGTGAATCATAGGGTGGGGGAGGGGGCGAAAATCCTGGGAGCATTGAAGAATGTGTGGAAGTCGAGAACATTATCTCGGAAAGCAAAAATGGCTATGTTTGAAGAAATAGTGGTTCCAACAATGTTGTATGGTTGCGAGGCGTGGGCTATGGATAGAGCTGTGCGCAGGAGGGTGGATGTGCTGGAAATGAGATGTTTGAGGACAATGTGTGGTGTGAGGTGGTTTGATCGAGTAAGTAATGTAAGGGTAAGAGAGATATGTGGAAATACAAAGAGCGTGATTGAGAGAGCAGAAGAGGGTGTTTTGAAATGGTTTGGGCACATGGAGAGAATGAGTGAGGAAAGATTGACCAAGAGGATATATGTGTCGGAGGTGTAGGGAACGAGGAGAAGTGGGAGACCAAATTGGAGGTGGAAAGATGGAGTGAAAAAGATTTTGAGTGATCGGGGCCTGAACATGCAGGAGGGTAAAAGGCGGGCAAGAAATAGAGTGAATTGGATCGATGTGGTATACCGGGGTTGACGTGCTGTCAGTGGATTGAATCAGGGCATGTGAAGCGTCTGGGGTAAACCATGAAAAGTTGTGTGTGGCCTGGATGTGGAAAGGGAGCTGTGGTTTCGGGCATTATTGCATGACAGCTAGAGACTGAGTGTAAACGAATGAGGCCTTTGTTGTCTTTTCGTAGTGCTACCTCGCACACATGAGGGGGGAGGGGGATGGTATTCCATGTGTGGCGAGTTGGCGATGGGAATGAATAAAGGCAGACATTGTGAATTGTGTGTATGGGTATATATGTATGTGTCTGTTTGTGTATATATATGTGTACATTGAGATGTATAGGTATGTATATTTGCTTGTGTGGACGTGTATGTATATACATGTGTATGGGTGTGGGTTGGGCCATTTCTTTCGTCTGTTTCCTTGCGCTACCTCGCAAACGCGGGAGACAGCGACAAAGCAAAATAAATAAATTAATATATATATATATATATATATATATATATATATATATATATATATATATATATATATATATATATATATATATATATATATATATATATATATATCCCTGTATCCCTGGGGATAGGGGAGAAAGAATACTTCCCACGTATTCCCTGCGAGTCGTAGAAGGCGACTAAAAGGGGAGGGAGCGGGTGGCTGGAAATCCTCCCCTCTCTATTTTTTTTTTTTTCAAAAGAAGGAACAGAGAAGGGGGCCCGGTGAGGATATTCCCTCTAAGGCCCAGTCCTCTGTTCTTAACACAACCTCGCTAATGCGGGAAATGTCGAATAGTGTGTGAAAGATATATATATATATATATATATATATATATATATATATATATATATATATATATATATATATATATATATATATATACAGGCCCCGATCGCATACATACACACATGCACACATATTCATACATACACACATATGCATACGTACACTACACATACATACACACACACATACATACACACAAGCATGCACACATACACTTACATACACAAACGCACACACACACACACACACACACACACACACACACACATACACACACACACACACACACACACACACACATAAACACACACACACACACACACACACACACACACACAGACACACACACTTATATATATATATATATATATATATATATATATATATATATATATATATATATATATACATATATATATATATATATATATATATATATATATATATATATATATATATATATATATATATATATATATATATATATATATATATATATATATATATATGCGTGACAGCTGGAGACGAATGGGGCCTTTGTTGTCTTTTCCTAGTGCTACCTCGCACACATGAGGGGGGAGGGGGATGGTATTCCATGTGTGGTGAGGTGGCGATGGGAATGAATAGGGGCAGACAGCGTGAATTGTGTGCATGGGTATATATGTATGTGTCTGTGTGTGTATACATATGTGTACATTGAGATGTATAGGTATGTATATTTGCGTGTGTGGGCGTGTGTGTGTGTACATTGTGTATGGGGGTGGGTTGTGCCATTTCTTTCGTCTGTTTCCTTGCGCTACCTCGCAAACGCGGGAGACAGCGACAAAGCAAAATGATATAATTATAATAATAATAATAATATATATATATATATATATATATATATATATATATATATATATATATATATATATATATATATATATATATATATATATATATATATATGTATATATATATATATATATATATATATATATATATATATATATATATATATATATATATATATATATATATATATATATATATATATATATATATATATATATATATATATATCTTTTCTTTTAAACTATTCGCCATTTCCCGCGTTAGCGAGGTAGTGTTAAGAACAGAGGACTGGGCCTTTGTGGAATATCCTCACCTGGCCCCCCTCTGTTCCTTCTTTTGGAAAATTAAAAAAAAAAAAATGAGAGGGGAGGAATTCCAGCCTCCCGCTCCCTCCCCTTTTAGTCGCCTTCTACGACACGCAGGGGATACGTGGGAAGTATTCTTAATCCCCTATCCCCAGGGATAAATATATATTTTTTTTTTTTTTTTTTTATACTTTGTCGCTGTCTCCCGCGTTTGCGAGGTAGCGCAAGGAAACAGACGAAAGAAATGGCCCAACCCCCCCCCATACACATGCATATACATACGTCCACACACGCAAATATACATACCTACACAGCTTTCCATGGTTTACCCCAGACGCTTCACATGTCTTGATTCAATCCACTGACAGCACGTCAACCCCGGTATACCACATTGCTCCAATTCACTCTATTCCTTGCCCTCCTTTCACCCTCCTGCAAGTTCAGGCCCCGATCACACAAAATCTTTTTCACTCCATCTTTCCACCTCCAATTTGGTCTCCCTCTTCTCCTCGTTCCCTCCACCTCCGACACATATATCCTCTTGGTCAACCTTTCCTCACTCATTCTCTCCATGTGCCCAAACCACTTCAAAACACCCTCTTCTGCTCTCTCAACCACGCTCTTTTTATTTCCACACATCTCTTTCACCCTTACGTTACTTACTCGATCAAACCACCTCAGACCACACATTGTCCTTAGACATCTCATTTCCAGCACATCCATCCTCCTGTGCACAACTCTATCCATAGCCCACGCCTCGCAACCATACAACATTGTTGGATCCACTATTCCCTCAAACATACCCATTTTTGCTTTCCGAGATAATGTTCTCGACTTCCACACATTCTTCAAGGCTCCCAGAATTTTCGCCCCCTCCCCCACCCTATGGTCCACTTCTGCTTCCATGGTTCCATCTGCTGCCAGATCCAATCCCAGATATCTAAAACACTTCACTTCCTCCAGTTTTTCTCCATTCAAACTCACCTCCCAATTTACTTGACCCTCAACCCTACTGTACCTAATAACCTTGCTCTTATTCACATTTACTCTTAACTTTCTTCTTCCACACACTTTATCAAACTCCGTCACCAGCTTCTGTAGTTTCTCACATGAATCAGCCACCAGTGCTGTATCATCAGCGAACAACAACTGACTCACTTCCCAAGCTCTCTCATCCTCAACAGACTTCATACTTGCCCCTCTTTCCAAAACTCTTGCCTTTACCTCCCTAACAACCCCATCCATAAACAAATTAAACAACCATGGAGACATCACACACCCCTGCCGCAAACCTACATTCACTGAGAACCAATCACTTTCCTCTCTTCCTACACGTACACATGCCTTACATCCTCGATAAAAACTTTTCACTGCTTCTAACAACTTGCCTCCCACACCATATATTCTTAATACCTTCCACAGAGCATCTCTATCAACTCTATCATATGCCTTCTCCAGATCCATAAATGCTACATACAAATCCATTTGCTTTTCTAAGTATTTCTCACATACATTCTTCAAAGCAAACACCTGATCCACACATCCTCTACCACTTCTGAAACCACACTGCTCTTCCCCAATCTGATGCTCTGTACATGCCTTCACCCTCTCAATCAATACCCTCCCATACAATTTACCAGGAATACTCAACAAACTTCTTTCTTTTCTTTCTTTCTTTCAAACTATTCGCCATTTCCCGCATTAGCGAGGTAGCGTTAAGAACAGAGGACTGAGCCTTTGAGGGACTACCCTCACCTGGCCCAATTCTCTGTTCCTTCTTTTGGAAAATTAAAAAAAAAACGAGAGGGGAGGATTTCCAGCCCCCCGCTCCCTCCCCTTTTAGTCGCCTTCTACGACACGCAGGGAATACGTGGGAAGTATTCTTGCTCCCCTATCCCCAGGGATAGGTGCTATCCCCAGGGATAGCACCTATATAACTTATACCTCTGTAATTTGAGCACTCACTCTTATCGCCTTTTCCTTTGTACAATGGCACTATGCACGCATTCCTCCAATCCTCAGGCACCTCACCATGAGTCATACATACATTAAATAACCTTACCAACCAGTCAACAATACAGTCACCCCCTTTTTTAATAAATTCCACTGCAATACCATCCAAACCTGCTGCCTTGCCGGTTTTCATCTTCCGCAAAGCTTTCACTACCTCTTCTCTGTTTACCAAATCGTTTTCCCTAACCCTCTCACTTTGCACACCACCTCGACCAAAACACCCTATATCTACCACTCTATCATCAGACACATTCAACAAACCTTCAAAATACTCACTCCATCTCCTTCTCACATCACCACTACTTGTTATCACCTCCCCATTTGCGCCCTTCACTAAAGTTCCCATTTGCTCCCTTGTCTTACGCACTTTATTTACCTCCTTCCAGAACATCTTTTTATTTTCCCTAAAATTTAAGGGAAGGAGTAGCAATACTCCTGAAACAGGAGTTGTGGGAGTATGTGATAGAATGTAAGAAAGTAAATTCTCGAATAATATGGGTAAAACTGAAAGTTGATGGAGAGAGGTGGGTGATTATTGGTGCATATGCACCTGGGCATGAGAAGAAAGATCATGAGAGGCAAGTGTTTTGGGAGCAGCTGAATGAGTGTGTTAGTGGTTTTGATGCACGAGACCGGGTTATAGTGATGGGTGATTTGAATGCAAAGGTGAGTAATGTGGCAGTTGAGGGAATAATTGGTATACATGGGGTGTTCAGTGTTGTAAATGGAAATGGTGAAGAGCTTGTAGATTTATGTGCTGAAAAAGGACTGATGATTGGGAATACCTGGTTTAAAAAGCGAGATATACATAAGTACACTTATGTAAGTAGGAGAGATGGCCAGAGAGCGTTATTGGATTACGTGTTAATTGACAGGCGTGCGAAAGAGAGACTTTTGGATGTTAAGGTGCTGAGAGGTGCAACTGGAGGGATGTCTGATCATTATCTTGTGGAGGCTAAGGTGAAGATTTGTATGGGTTTTCAGAAAAGAAGAGTGAATGTTGGGGTGAAGAAGGTGGTGAGAGTAAGTGAGCTTGGGAAGGAGACCTGTGTGAGGAAATATATATATATATATATATATATATATATATATATATATATATATATATATATATATATATTTTTTTTTTTTTTTTTTTTTTATACTTTGTCGCTGTCTCCCGCGTCTGCGAGGTAGCGCAAGGAAACAGACGAAAGAAATGGCCGAACCCCCCCCATACACATGTACATACACACGTCCACACACGCAAATATACATACCTACACAGCTTTCCATGGTTTACCCCGGACGCTTCACATGCCTTGATTCAATCCACTGACAGCACGTCAACCCCTGTATACCACATCGCTCCAATTCACTCTATTCCTTGCCCTCCTTTCACCCTCCTGCATGTTCAGGCCCCGATCACACAAAATCCTTTTCACTCCATCTTTCCACCTCCAATTTGGTCTCCCTCTTCTCCTCGTTCCCTCCACCTCCGACACATATATTCTCTTGGTCAATCTTTCCTCACTCATTCTCTCCATGTGCCCAAACCATTTCAAAACACCCTCTTCTGCTCTCTCAACCACGCTCTTTTTATTTCCACACATCTCTCTTACCCTTACGTTACTTACTCGATCAAACCACCTCACATATATATATATATATATGCCCTGATCGCTCAAAATCTTTTTCATTCTATCCTTCCACCTTCAATTTGGTCCTCGGCTTCTTGTTCTGTCCACCTCTGACACATATGTCCTCTTTGTCAATCTTTCCTTACTCATTCTCTCCATGTGACCAAACCATTTCCTCACTCATTCTCTCTATGTGACCAAACCATTTCAATACACCCCTCTTCTGCTCCCTCAACCATACTGTTCCTACTACCACACATCTCACTAACCCTTTCATTACTTACTCGATCAAACATTTAATTTCCAACACATCCACCCTCCTCCGCACAACCCTATCTATAGCCGATGTCTTGCAACCATATAACATATAACCATATAACCACTATTCCTTGAAACATACACATTTCTGCTCTCGCAGATAACGTTCTCGCCTTCCACACGTTCGTCAACGCTCCAAGAACCTTCGCCCCCTCTCCCACCCTGTGACTCATTTCCGCTTCCATGGTTCCATCCGCTGCCAAATCCACTCCCAGATATCTAAAACACTTCACTTCCTCCAGTTTTCCTCCATTCAAACTTACCTCCCAATTAACTTGTCCCTCAACCCTGCTGACCTAATAACCTTGCTCTTATTCACATTTACTCTCAGCTTTCTTCTTTCACACACTTTACCAAACTTAACCACCAACATCTGCAGTTTCTCACCCGAATCAGCCACCAGCGCTGTATCATCAGCGATCAACTGACTCACTTCCCAAGCCCTCTCATCCACAACAGACTGCATATTTGCCTCTCTCTCCAAAACTCTTGCATTCACCTCCCTAAAAACCCCATCCATGAACAAATTAAACAACCATGGAAACATCACGCACTTTCTTCTCTTCCTACTCTTACACATGCCTTACATCTTTGATAAAATCTTTTCACTGCTTCTAGCAATTTGCCTCCCACACCATATACTCTTGATACCTTCCACAGAGCATCATTACTAACTCTTCCATACGCTTTCTCCAGATCCATGAATGCTACATACAAATCCATCTGTTTTTCTCACATACATTCTTCAAAGCAAACACCTGATCCACACATCCTTTACCACTTCTGAAACCACACTGCTCTTCCCCAGTCTGATGCCCTGTACGTGTCTTCACCCTCTCAATCAATACCCTCCCATATAATTTCCCAGGAATGCTCAACAAACTTATACCTCTGTAATTTGGACGCTCACATTTTTCTCCTTTTTCTATACAATGGCACTATGCATGCAGTCCACCAATCCTCAGGCACTTCACCAAAAACCATACATTCACTGAATATCCTCACCAGCCAACCAACAACACAGTCACCCTCTTTTTTTAATAAATTCCACTGCAAAGCCTTGCCTGCTCTTATCTTCCGCAAAGCTTCCTACCTCTTCTTTGTTTACCAAACCATTCTCCCTAACCCTCTCACTTCGCACACCACCTCGACCAAAGCACCCTATATCTGCCACTCTATCATCAAACACATTCAACAAATCTTTAGAATGCTCACTCCATATCCTTCTCACTTCACGACTACTTGTTATTACCTCCCCATTAGCCCCTTTCACCGATGTTCTCATTTGTTGTCTTGTCTTACGCACTTTATTTGCTTCTTTCCAAAACACCTTTCTCCCTAGGATTTAATGATACTCTCTAACATCAGCTCTCCTTTGCCCTCTTTTTCACCTCTTGCACCTTTCTCTTGACATCATGCCTCTTCTTTTGTACATCTTACTGTCATTCGCGCTAATTCCCTGCAAAAATCGTCCAAACGCCTCTATCTTCTCTTTCACTACCCATCTTACCTCTCCATCTCACCACTCACTACCCTTTCTAATCTGCCCACCACCAACGCTTCTCATGCCTCAAGCATATTTTGTGCAAGCCATCACTGCTTCCCTAAATACATCCCATTCCTCCCCCACTCCCCTTACGTCATTTTTTCTCACTTTTTTCCATTTTTTTTTTTTTGTACATATTCGCTACTTCCCACGTCAGCGAGGTAGCGTTGAGAACAGAGGACTGAGCCTTAGAGAGAAAATCCTCACTTGGCCCCCTTCTCTGTTCCCTCTTTTTGGCAAATAAAAACTATAGGGGAGGATTTCTAGCTCCCCGCTTCCTCCCCTTTTGGTCAACTTCTACGACACGCAGGGAATACGCGTGTTCTTTCTCCCCTATCCACAGGGGTATATACATATATAGCGTGGGCTATGGATAGAGTTGTGCGCAGGAGGATGGATGTGCTGGAAATGAGATGTTTGAGGACAATGTGTGGTGTGAGGTGGTTTGATCGAGTAAGTAACGTAAGGTTAAGAGAGATGTGTGGAAATAAAAAGAGCGTGGTTGAGAGAGCAGAAGAGGGTGTTTTGAAATGGTTTGGGCACATGGAGAGAATGAGTGAGGAAAGATTGACCAAGAGGATATATGTGTCGGAGGTGGAGGGAACGAGGAAAAGAGGGAGACCAAATTGGAGGTGGAAAGATGGAGTGAAAAAGATTTTGTGTGATCGGGGCCTGAACATGCAGGAGGGTGAAAGGAGGGCAAGGAATAGAGTGAATTGGAGCGATGTGGTATACCGGGGTTGACGTGCTGTCAGTGGATTGAATCAAGGCATGTGAAGCGTTTGGGGTAAACCATGGAAAGCTGTGAAAGCTGTGTAACCTACATTCACTGAGAACCAATCACTTTCCTCTCTTCCTACACGTACACATGCCTTACATCCTCGATAAAAACTTTTCACTGCTTCTAACAACTTGCCTCCCACACCATACATTCTTAATACCTTCCACAGAGCATCTTTATCAACTCTATCATATGCCTTCTCCAGATCCATAAATGCTTCATACAAATCCATTTGCATTTCTAAGTATTTCTCACATACATTCTTCAAAGCAAACACCTGATCCACACATCCTCTACCACTTCTGAAACCACACTGCTCTTCCCCAATCTGATGCTCTGTACATACCTTCACCCTCTCAATCAATACCCTCCCATATAATTTACCAGGAATACTCAACAAACTTATGCCTCTGTAATTTGAGCACTCACTCTTATCCCCTTTGCCTTTGTACAATGACACTATGCACGCATTCCGCCAATCCTCAGGCACCTCACCATGAATCATACATGCATTAAATAACCCTACCAACCAGTCAACAATACAGTCACCCACTTTTTTAATAAATTCCACTGCAATACCATCCAAACCTGCTGCCTTGCCGGCTTTCATCTTCCGCAAAGCTTTTACTGCCTCTTCTCTGTTTA
Organism: Panulirus ornatus; assembly: GCF_036320965.1. NCBI lineage: Eukaryota > Metazoa > Arthropoda > Malacostraca > Decapoda > Palinuridae > Panulirus > Panulirus ornatus. The sequence goes on from NC_092234.1 coordinate 73,084,806, forward strand.
CCAAATCATTTTCCCTAACCCTCTTACTTTGCACACCACCTCGACCAAGACACCCTATATCTGCCACTCTATCATCAAACACATTCAAGTTGAGAGTAAATTTGAATAAGAGCAAGGTTATTAGGTACAGTAGGGTTGAGGGTCAAGTCAATTGGGAGGTAAGTTTGAATGGAGAAAAACTGGAGAAAGTAAAGTGTTTTAGATATCTGGGAGTGGATCTGGCAGCGGATGGAACCATGGAAGCGGAAGTGAATCATAGGGTGGGGGAGGGGGCGAAAATTCTGGGAGCCTTGAGAATGTGTGGAAGTCGAGAATATTATCTCGGAAAGCAAAAATGGCTATGTTTGAGGGAATAGTGGTTCCAACAATGTTGTATGGTTGCGAGGTGTGGGCTATGGATAGAGTTGTGCGCAGGAGGGTGGATGTGCTGGAAATGAGATGTTTGAGGACAATATGTGGTGTGAGGTGGTTTGATCGAGTAAGTAATGCAAGGGTAAGAGAGATGTGTGGAAATAAAAAGAGCGTGGTTGAGAGAGTAGAAGAGGGTGTTTTGAAATGGTTTGGGCACATGGAGAGAATGAGTGAGGAAAGATTGACCAAGAGGATATATGTGTCGGAGGTGGAGGGCACGAGGAGAAGTGGGAGACCAAATTAGAGGTGGAAAGATGGAGTGAAAAAGATTTTGAGTGATCGGGACCTGAACATGCAGGAGGGTGAAAGGCGGGCAAGGAATAGAGTGAATTGGATGGATGTGGTATACCGGGGTTGACGTGCTGTCAATGGATTGAACCAGGACAAGTGAAGCGTCTGGGGTAAACCATGGAAAGTTTTGTGGGGCCTTGATATGGAAAGGGAGCTGTGGTCTCGGGCATTATTACATGACAGCTAGAGACTGAGTGTGAACGAATGAGGCCTTTTGTTGTCTTTTCCTAGCGCTACCTCGCACACCTGAGGGGGGAGGGGGATGTTATTCCATGTGTGGCGAGGTGGCGATGGGAATAAATAAAGGCAGACAGTATAAATTAAGTACATGTGTATATATGTATATGTCTGTGTGTATATATATATGTGTACATTGAGATGTATAGGTATGTATATTTGAGTGTGTGGACGTGTATGTATATACATGTGTATGGGGGTGGGTTGGGCCATTTCTTTCGTCTGTTTCCTTGCGCTAACTCGCAAACGCGGGAGATAGCGACAAAGCATATATATATATATATATATATATATATATATATATATATATATATATATATATATATATATATATATATATATATATATATATATATATATATATATATACATTGGAACCTTGGATTTGTGTATGGGGCTCAACAATTCAAAAAGAATCCTTTTATTTCTACAGTCTAATGGATAAACCATAGCGGCAATGGACTGGAATGATATCTCAATGGTTATGAAGTCAACTGTAGCTCATTTCTTTTGTATAGAGAAAATGTGAATATTTCACGTGGCCAGTGGCGACCAGATACCATAATGATAACAACCCCATGGAAACATATAGGTCGTGTGACCTAACCTGTTGTCCCTAGCCTTTCTCTACATTTTTCTTGCCAAATCTTTAATATGGACCGAAATATTGAGCTCCTAGAAATAATCGTTTATTCTCCACAATGGGTTTTATCCTCGTTGCTCAGTGTGACAATACATCTTATGAATATATGTGTCCAAGTTCGAATCATTAATGCATTTAGCAACGTGTCACATGTTTCTGCCGTTTAATGCAAGCAAGATTAGTGCTGTTCTCCAGTTCGTTAACCAGAATGGTATATCAGTATTATTCATCACTGGGTCTGTAGTTCTTGTGTTGCATCTCAGTGATCGCTGTTGCTGTTTATGGACTTTTGGATTTTTTGTTTCTACAACTGTTTTGTATCGCAGCAAACAGTTATGGTTATATAGATCTGTTTCTATCACGAAAAAAAAATATTTACTACCTTTTTTTCTCTCTCCCTTCTGTGTACCTATCCATTCATATTTTCTTATTCTCTCAACTCACCATCCATACCCTCCACTCACCATCCATATCCCTCCACTCACCATCCATATCCCTCCACTCACTATCCATATCCCTCCACTCACCATTCATATCCCTCCACTCACCATCCATATTCCTTTACCCCAAATTTCAGTTTTCTTCCCTTCGTATATTACCATTGACGTAGATCAGGTGCGTCTGGAAATTAGTCGTAAATAACACAGTGTCTGGCTGGCTTGTTGACCTGGGCTCTAGTTGGAGGTGGAGAGGATGCTGACGGTGGAAGGCAAGCTGGAACTGGTGGAGGAGGTGAGTCAGTTGTTCAGGGTTTATGAGGGATAGTCATGAGATGGGGGCTGGTGAGATTTGGTCATAAGTTGGGGCTAGCGAGGGCTAGTTAGTAGATGGGGCTGGTGAGATTTGGTCATAAGTTGGGGCTGGTGAAGGCTAGTCAGTATCTTTGGTATGGTGAGGGTTAGTCGGTAACTGCGGACTGATAAAAGCTAGTCATAAGTTGGGACTGGTGAGGGCTAGTCATAACTTGAGGTTGGTGAGGGCTAGTCAATATCTAGGGTATGGTGAGGGCTAGGCAGTAGTTGAGTGTTAGTGAGGACTTGATAGTCAGTAGTGGAGCTCCCGAAGTGTGTACTGAAGGTGTGTATTCCCATTGTTCCTGTATCTGTATGATGGTGTACTACAACCATTCTTTCATCGAGTTGTATGGTTGCGGCAATGCAATTGTAATACTGTCCTGTAACGAATACTAGCGGAATGTCCAAAATTCACAGTCTCAGGGTCAAACAGAAATTGAATGATAAAAGGTAAGGAATCAAAAGCATTGGGGAATTTAAGGTAACAACATTAATTGCGTATAAACAGCTTTAAGGTTGCAGATATCTTTTCTTATAACTAAAAGCGATTAATGATAATCTAACGATTTTGGCTCTTTTCAAACCCACAATAAGAGTCCATCATGTTGTACTTGAGGTGTATGCTGATGGTGTGGCTTCTCACAGTTCTCTCATGTTGTTCCTGGACTGTATGATGATGATGGAGTCCCCCACTGTTACCTCATGTTCTTTTTGAAGTGTATACTGATGATATGGCTCCTCACTGTTAACTCATATTCTTCTTTTTGTGTATAAAGATGTCGTGGCTCCCCAGCGTTTCCTCGTGTATTTCCTGGAGTGTATCCTAATGGTGTTGTTCCCCATTATTCCATCATGTTCCACCTGGAATTTGTACTGATAGTTTGTCTTCCCGTTGTTCCATTATTTTGTTCCTTGGGTTCACCATTGTTCCATCATCAAGTTCCTGGGATGTGCACTGGATATGTGGCTCACCACTGTTCGACCATGTTGTTTTCTGGGGATATGTAATAATGGCATGGGTCTCCATTGTTCCATTATGTTCCTGTCGTGTGTACTGACGGTATGGCTCTCCAATGTCTCATCATCTTGTTCCTGAGGTGTGTACCATAGGTGTGGCTCCCCATCGTTCCAAGATGTTATTCCTGGGATGTATTGATGATGTGGTCTCCAGTGTTCCATCATGTTGTTACAGAAAATGTTTTTACCTCGTTTTTCCATGATTGGTTTTTCTCGATCGTACGTGTACTGACGGTATGTTGCCTCGTTGTTACATCATGGTGAGGCTGGCGAAGGTTCAGGTAATCCCCTGTTCCTGGATGGGTCTTGGTCTTCCCTATTGTTCCTGTTGTTGCTGATGATGCCAGCACACCTGATACTGCTGCTGGTGTTGATGTTGGTGACGATGATTACGGTGTATTGCTCATTAATGAGGTTTGAAACTACATTACCTCTGCTGTAGTTACTACTAACTACTCTCTTGCCGCCATTAGCGATTTTACTATTACTTCTGCTAACAGAGATGCTGTATTTATCAGTGTGTTGATAATGTTATATTTTCTGCTGCTTTTCTACCGTTTGATATACTAATGTTGATATTTGTGCAGCCACTACTGTCTCTGTCTCTGTTACTGAGTTTTATGTTACGCGTCTGACATGAATGCTGGAGTGAACTGGTTTTTGAATTCATACGTCTCCTAACTTTCACAATGTTCCTCGACGATTCTTTCCTTTACAATATACTTTTGAGATTCTCTCTCAATGCTTAACGGTATACCTTTGCTATTCTTCCCATATATTTTCACTACATTTCTTTGGCAATCCATTCAAATATTTTACAATATACGTTCAGGATTCCTTTTAATTACATACACAAAATAAGATCCTTCTCCAAACGATCTAACGCTAGCTACTAGTGTTTCCACAAGCAACAACCCTTGTAGCTTAACTTGTACGACACCGAGCTTGTTTCTTGTAGTTACTACACCTAACGACGTGGGTCATCCCGTCATAGTGACAGCCAGATGACCCCATAACCTTTCAAGTCAGTTACTGTTCTCACGTGAGGAAGGTTCAGAGATACCTAATGTTCTTTGGCTGTTGGCCAGCTCAGCATGAAGTCGACTAAAAACCTTTAGAACTGCTACGAAATTTACAGAGTATAAAGAAAAGAGTTTTTATGTGTAGAATTTTAGAAATATGGAAGAAAACAATTTTGTAGTGATAGTTTAAAGAATATTGTCTATGAGTAAAAAAAAAAAGCTGTTTCTTATGGAAAGATTTTTCTTTAATTTTTTTTTTACAAAAAGAACAATGTTCTTACGTTGTACAAATACTTGCTTAAACATTTGCATGAATAGTAGTACCCTGGTCATTTCTAATGTATCAATTTCCCTTGAGCCTTATGCAAACAAATGATCACACGCTGTTGAAATTGGAAGTTGTCCACAGTGTACGTGGGTGGTGGAGATAGCATTCAGGAAGGTTGTGGCCCTAGGAGAGGGTAATATGGGTCTGTAGCCTAGAAGAGAGAGAGAGAGAGAGAGAGAGAGAGAGAGAGAGAGAGAGTACCAATTTACGAGTATCCGTGACGAGATTTTGCCTAAATTGCCGGACTAGCGCGCAACGCTCGCTGTATATCTTGCTTGCTGAATCATGCTGCTTCACTTGACGGTCACGGAGGAGAGGACCTGGGAAGTGCTGTTCGCCGATGATACAGCAGTGGTGGCTGATTCCAATGAAAAACTGTTGAAGTTGGTGACAGTTTCGAAGAGTATGTGAAAGGAGAAAGTTTAAAGTGAATGTGAATAAAAGCAAGTTTATTACTTTCAGTAGGGTTGAGGGACAAGTTGATTGGGATATAAGCTTGAATGGACAAAAGTGGAGGAAGTGAAATGCTTTAAGCATCTGTTAGTGAACGTATCAGCGAATGGAACCATGGAAATGGAATTGAGTCATAGGGTGGAAGAGGGAGCAAAGGTTCTGGGAACGATGAAGAATGTGTGGATAGAAAGTTATCTCTGAGGGTAAAAATGAATATGCTTGAAAGAACAGTAGTTCCAACAAATATGCATGGTTATGAGGCATATATAGAGTGGATGTGTTTCGAAGGAAATGTTTGCGGACAATATGTGGTGTAAGGTGTTTTGATCGATTAAGGAATCAAAGGATAAGAAAGATGTGTGGTAGTAGTTTGGTTGAGAGAACAGAACGAATAATAAGGAAAAGCAGACAAAGAGTATATATTTGTCAGAAGTGGAGGGAACAAGGAGAACCGGAAGACCAAACAGGAGGTGGAATGATGGAGTGACAAAGATCTTGAGCGATCCGGGCCGGAATATATAGGAGGGTGAAAAGCTAGCATGGAACAGTGAATTGGAACGATGTGGAGTACTGGGGTCGACGAGCCGTCAATAGCATGAACCAGGGCACGTGAAACGTCTGGGTTAAGCCATGGAAAGGATTGTGAAGCCTGGATATGGATAGGGAGCTGTGGCTTCGGTGCATTACACATGCTAGCTAGAGAATGAGTGTGAGTGCATATGGCCTTTCTTTGTTTCTTTCCAAGCGCTACCTCGCTGACTCAGGGAGTTGCGATCGGGTATGAAGGAAAGGAAAAAAAAAGACAATGTTTTTCCTTTTCCTTAATGCATTTGCACTGTTTCCTGTGGGGCGGCGTGGCATCAGGAGTAGATGGAAGTGAACAAGTATGAATATATATATATATATATTCATATATATATATATATATATATATATATATATATATATATATATATATATATATATATATATCTATATATATTAAAATATATATATATATATATATATATATATATATATATATATATATATATATATATATATATATATATATATATATATATATATGTATATATATATCTATATATATAAATATATATATATATATATATATATATATATATATATATATATATATATATATATATATATATATTTAATATATATAGATATATATATATAATATATATATATATATATATATATATATATATATATATATATATATATATATATATATATATATATATATATATATATATATATATATCCCTGGGGATAGGGGGTTAAGAATACTTCCCACGTATTCCCTGCGTGTCGTAGAAGGCGACTAAAAGGGGAGGGAGCGGGGGGCTGGAAATCCTCCCCTCTCTTTTTTTTTTTTTTTTTCCCAAAGAAGGAACAGAGGGGGCCAGGTGAGGATATTCCAAAAAAGGCCCAGTCCTCTGTTCTTAACGCTACCTCGCTAACGCGGGAAATGGCGAATAGTTTAAAAAAAAAAAATATACACATATATATATATATATATACATATATATATATATATATATATATATATATATATATATATATATATATATATATATATATTTATTTATTTATTTTCCTTTGTCGCTGTCTCCCGCGTTTGCGAGGTAGCGCAAGGAAACAGACGAAAGAAATGGCCCAACCCACCCCCATACACATGTATATACATACACGTCCACACACGCAAATATACATACCTATACATCTCAATGTACACATATATATACACACACAGACACATACATATATACCCATGCACACAATTCACACTGACTGACTTTATTTATTCCCATCGCAACCTCGCCACACATGGAATACCATCCCCCTCCCCCCTCATGTGTGTGAGGTAGCGCTAGGAAAAGACAACAAAGGCCCCATTCGTTCACACTCAGTCTCTAGCTGTCATGTAATAATGCCCGAAACCACAGCTCCCTTTCCACATCCAGGCCCCACACAACTATCCATGGTTTACACCAGACGCTTCACATGCCCTGATTCAATCCACTGACAGCAAGTCAACCCCGGTATACCACATCGATCCATATCACTCTATTCCTTGCCCGCCTTTCACCCTCCTGCATGTTCAGGCCCCGATCACTCAAAATCTTTTTCACTACATCTTTCCACCTCCAATTTGGTCTCCCACTTCTCCTCGTTCCCTCCACCTCCGACACATATATCCTCTTGGTCAATCTTTCCTCACTCATTCTCTCCATGTGCCCAAACCATTTCAAAACACCCTCTTCTGCTCTCTCAACCACGCTCTTTTTATTTCCACACATCTCTTTTACCCTTACATTACTTACTCGATCAAACCACCTCACACCACACATTGTCCTCAAACATCTCATTTCCAGCACATCTACCCTCCTACGCACAACTCTATCCATAGCCCACGCCTCGCAACCATACAACATTGTTGGAACCACTATTCCTTCAAACATAGCCATTTTTGCTTTCCGAGATAATGTTCTCGACTTCCACACTTTCTTCAAGGCTCTCAGGATTTTCGCCCCCTCCCCCACCCTATGATTCACTTCCGCTTCCATGGTTCCATCCGCTGCCAGATCCACTCCCAGATATCTAAAACACTTTACTTATATATATATATATATATATATATATATATATATATATATATATATATATATATATATATATATATATATATATATATATATATATATATATATATATGTATATATATATATATATATACCCCTGGGGATAGGGGAGAAAGAAAACTTCCCACGTATTCCCTGCGTGTCGAAGAAGGCGATTAAAATGGAAGGGAGCGGGAGGCTGCCAATCCTCCCGTCTCATTTTTAATCTTCCGAAAAGAGGAGCAGAGAAGGTGGCCAAGTGAGGATTTCCTTCAAAGGCTCAGTCCTCTGTTCTTAACGCTACCTCACTAACGTGAGAAATGGCGAATAGTATGACATATATATATATATATATATATATATATATATATATATATATATATATATATATATATATATATATATATATATATATATATATATATATATGTGTGTGTGTGTGTATATTGTACTGCAAATTTTTTGTGTATTTAGCATAAGCAAGAGATTGGAGCAGTCTTCACAAATATCCTAATATTAAAAAGAGGATGCTGATCATGAGGAAATTATGTAAACGTTTATATACTCTTGTAAACAATGTGCTGACAATGTTTAGGTTGGTGATGCCGCAAGAGACCTACGTAACAGCGTGTACCAAGATAAGCTGCATATTAGAACAGGCGGGTAAAATCATGAAGTGTTCTGCTGTGTTAGGAATGACAGTTAGTATTCATTGTGAACCCTGGAGATTACTTTTACGATCAAATAACCATATCAGTAGAAGAAGGATAATAGTCAAGTCTGAGAGGCTTAGTAAAGGTTATCATGTTCCTCATAAAACCAGTGTCACTAAAGTAACTTTTGTAACAGAAACACATTTCTCTTACATTTGTATTTGGCAGAGAGCGGTCAGTAGGATTACGTTATGGAATGATGAATTTTCAGAAGACTGCGATTTCTCTTCTTCATGGTCTGCCCAACTACACGTTCCCTTCATGTGTGCAGCAAGCATGCACGCACTTCACATGCTCACCTCTCGATCACTTTCATTTTCTATATCCTAGCTGCTCCAGGTCCAGCAGCCCCCCACTATATGTAAGAGTTATTATCAAACGAGATATGACTAGTTTTGTGGTCATTATGTCATCCACAAGATGTTTTATAGACGTGTAAAGGTGGGTTGCTCGATCCTCAGGAGGACGAGAGCTGCGACGGTCAGGGAGGCAGGAACTTACTGTGATAAGAATAGGACATTAGTGGGCGAGGGTTTTGCTTGTTGCTCAGGTTGGGTTCGGGCAAGTCACGCTTCACAAACTTTCTGACTCTCTCTCTCTCTCTCTCTCTCTCTCTCTCTCTCTCTCTCTCTCTCTCTGAAGTAAAACGCTGATTTAGAGTTTTAGGTAAAGTTACTTGTTCTTTTTACCATTAATGTTTCAGATATAATCTCAGTTTCTCTTCCAGGAGGGAACAGTGTATGAGTGAGGTAAGGATATATAGGCTGTCTTATCGTAATGGAAACTTTCACATAGGCTATATGGATATACACCTGGAATTAGTTCTCAGGTAAGAATCATTTGCGTAGATACGTCAACATAGATCAGTGTAATACATGGGCAGGAAACAAACTAAAGAAAATCATTAGTTGAATGATACTGATGAATATCTCTGGCTGCCTTGTATGACCTGACCACTGGCGAAGGTTGAAAGTTGAGTGATATTTGCAGTGTAGTTACGCGTCTTGGATCATCAAGTTTACAGTGTTTATGTTAATGGGTGAGTACATGAAGAGGACAGGCAACAGGAAACCTAGTTAGCCCTCACGGGATTACCTGTAAAAAGATAATAGCAAGAAGAAGATAGCGAAGCAGAAGGCGTCTCACCAACCACCTCTCCCTCCGGCTTAACTGCTAGTAGAAAAAAAATGAGATAATGACATACAGTTCAGTGTAGTGGTAAGTGTGGACCGGGAAAAGTCCCGGTCAGCTTCATAACATTTGCTCTGCAGCAAAAAACGTTCGTATATGGTTATATGTACACCTGGGACACAGTCCTACAAGGTCGACTTGCATCAGTAATGGATGGAAGTATGAACCCCGTGCCATCATCCAGTGCTCCTGGTTCTGGGTTTCCTCCTTATCAAGACCAGAAAAATCCATTACCCTTCTCAACTTCCGTAAATATATCCCGGACCGTCGCCACCTAGTGATTTGGGACAAGACTGTGCCATGCCGTGAACGACATCTTGGGGGACATGTTCATCGTGGGATATAGGTTGAGGAGCCTTAGTGACGCATGCATGGTGGGACACATCACAAGCAAGCCAGCCCTCACCTCACTGGTGCGAGATAATTTAATAAGGTGGTAACAGAATAGCCATAGGCTCTACCCACGTTAACCTTATATGTACATATATATATATATATATATATATATATATATATATATATATATATATATATATATATATATATATATATATATATATTATTATCTATCTATTTTGCTTTGTCGCTGTCTCCCGCGCCTACGAGGTAGCGCAAGGAAACATATATATATATATATATATATATATATATATATATATATATATATATATATATATATATATATATATATATATATATATATATTTATTTATTTATTTATTATTATACTTTGTCGCTGTCTCCCGCGTTTGCGAGGTAGCGCAAGGAAACAGACAAAGGAAATGGCCCAACCCCCCCCCATACACATGTATATACATACGTCCACACACGCAAATATACGTACCTACACAGCTTTCCATGGTTTACCCCAGACTAATGTCAATTCAGTTATGAACTGTAACTCCAATACCACAAGAAATATTATTAGATCTTCTGTTCTGAATGTACGAAGAATTGTAACATCAATATTAGTGAAGGTCAGCACAAATTGGATAGCTTTAGTGCAAGCAAGATTTGTAGACACGTTCCTTTCTTGTCCACATAATAACATATGACAGGCAGGTTGCCAGACCCGAACACCACCAATCGGTAAATCTTGCTTTTCAATGGCATCTCAGTTACGTCTTTTCCTTGTATATCAACTGACTATTCTACGTGCACTTTGGAAACTGTGTTTCATTTTCCAGAGGTGTTTTGCATACACTAGATTACGCGCACCACTGTGGATCATAGGGTGGGGGAGGGGGCGAAAATTCTGGGGGCCTTGAAGAATGTGTGGAAGTCGAGAACATTATCTCGGAAAGCAAAAATGGGTATGTTTGAAGGAATAGTGGTTCCAACAATGTTGTATGGTTGCGAGGCGTGGGCTATGGATAGAGTTGTGCGCAGGAGGATGGATGTGCTGGAAATGAGATGTTTGAGGACAATGTGTGGTGTGAGGTGGTTTGGTCGAGTGAGTAACGTAAGGGTAAGAGAGATGTGTGGAAATAAAAAGAGCGTGGTTGAGAGAGCAGAAGAGGGTGTTTTGAAGTGGTTTGGGCACATGGAGAGGATAAGTGAGGAAAGATTGACCAAGAGGATATATGTGTCGGAGGTGGAGGGAACAAGGAGAAGAGGGAGACCAAATTGGAGGTGGAAAGATGGAGTGAAAAAGATTTTGTGTGATCGTTGCCTGAACATGCAGGAGGGTGAAAGGAGGGCAAGGAATAGAGTGAATTGGAGCGATGTGGTATACCGGGGTTGACGAGCTGTTAGTGGATTGAATCAAGGCATGTGAAGCGTCTGGGGTAAGCCATGGAAAGCTGTGTAGGTATGTATATTTGCGTGTGTGGACGTATGTATATACATGTGTATGGGGGGGGGTTGGGCCATTTCTTTCGTCTGTTTCCTTGCGCTACCTCGCAAACGCGGGAGACAGCGACAAAGTATAATAAAATAAAATAAATAAATATATATATATATATATATATATATATATATATATATATATATATATATATATATATATATATATATATATATATATATATATATATATTATCCCTTGGGGTAGGGGAGAAAGAATACTTCCCACGTATTCCCTGCGTGTCGTAGAAGGCAACTAAAAGGGAAGGGAGCGGGGGGGGGCTGGAAATCCCCCAAACTCGTTTTTTTTTTTTTTCAATTTTCCAAATGAAGGAACAGAGAAGGGGGCCAGGTGAGGATATTCCCTCAAAGGTCCAGTCCTCTGTTCTTAACGCTACCTCGCTAACGCGGGTGATGGCGAATTGTATGAAAGATATATATATATATATATATATATATATATATATATATATATTTTTTTTTTTCAATGGCATCTCAGTTACGTCTTTTCCTTCTATATCAACTTGTATATCTACTTTTCCAAAAGAGGGAACAGAGAGGGTGGTCAAGTGAAGATTTTTCCCTCAAAGGCTCAGTCATCTGTTCCTTACGTTACCTTGCTATCGTGGGAAATGGCGATTAAGTATCAAAACATCCACAAACACACACTCATATATATATATATACATATATATATATATATATATATATATATATATATATATATATATATATATATATATATATATATATATATTATCCCTGGGGATAGGGGAGAAAGAATACTTCCCACGTATTCCCTGCGTGTCGTAGAAGGCGACTAAAAGGGCAGGGAGCGGGGGGCTGGAAATCCTCTACTCTCGTTTTTTTTTTCATTTCTCCAAAAGAAGGAACAGAGAAGGGGGCCAGGTGAGGATATTCCTCAAAGGCCCAGTCCTCTGTTCTTAGCGCTACGTCGCTAATGCGGGAAATGGCGAATAGTATGAAAAAAGAATATATATATATATATATATATATATATATATATATATACATTTTTTTCTGTTTTTTTTTTTTGCTTTGTCGCTGTCTCCCGCGTTTGCGAGGTAGCGCAAGGAAACAGACGAAAGAAATGGCCCAACCCACCCCCATACACATGTATATACATACGTCCACACACGCAAATATACATACCTCCACAGCTTTCCATGGTTTACCCCAGACGATTCACATGCCCTGATTCAATTCACTGACAGCTCGTCAACTCCGGTATACCACATCGATCCAATTCACTCTATTCCTTGCCCTCCTTTCACCCTCCTGCATGTTCAGGCCCCGATCACACAAAATCATTTTCACTCCATCTTTCCACCTCCAATTTGTCCTCGTTCCCTCCACCTCCGACACATATAGCCTCTTGGTCAATCTTTCCTCACTCATTCTCTCCATGTGCCCAAACCATTTCAAAACACCCTCTTCTGCTCTTTCAACCACGCTCTTTTTATTTCCACACATCTCTCTTACCCTTACTTTACTTACTCGATCAAACCACCTCACACCACATATTGTCCTCAAACATCTCATTTCCAGCACATCCACCCTCTTGCACACAACTCTATCCATAGCCCACGCCTCGCAGCCATACAACATTGTTGGAACCACTATTCCTTCAAACATACCCATTTTTGCTTTCCGAGATAATGTTCTCGACTTCCACACATTTTTCAAGGCTTCCAGGATTTTCGCCCCCTCCCCGACCCTATGATCCACTTCCGCTTCCATGGTTCCATCCGCTGCCAGTTCCACTCCCAGATATCTAAAACACTTTACTTCCTCCAGTTTTTCTCCATTCAAACTTACCTCCCAATTGACTTGACCCTCAACCCTACTGTACCTAATAACCTTGCTCTTATTCACATTTACTCTTAACTTTCTTCTTTCACACACTTTACCAAACTCAGTCACCAGCTTCTGCAGTTTCTGACATGAATCAGCCACCAGCGCTGTATCATCAGCGAACAACAACTGACTCACTTCCCAAGCTCTCTCATCCCCAACAGACTTCATACTTGCTCCTCTTTCCAAAACTCTTGCATTTACCTCCCTAACAACCCCATCCATAAACAAATTAAACAACCATGGAGACATCACACACCCCTGCCGCAAACCTACATTCACTGAGAACCAATCACTTTCCTCTCTTCCTACACGTACACATGCCTTACATCCTCGATAAAAACTTTTCACTGCTTCTAACAACTTTCCTCCCACACCATATATTCTTAATACCTTCCACAGAGCATCTCTATCAACTCTATCATATGCCTTCTCCAGATCCATAAATGCTACATACAAATCCATTTGCTTTTCTAAGTATTACTCACATACATTCTTCAAAGCAAACACCTGATCCACACATCCTCTACCACTTCTGAAACCACACTGCTCTTCCCCAATCTGATGCTCTGTACATGCCTTCACCCTCTCACTCAATACCCTCCCATATAATTTACCAGGAATAATCAACAAACTTATACCTCTGTAATTTGAGTACTCACTCTTATCCCCTTTGCCTTTGCACAATGGCACTATGCACGCATTCCGCTAATCCTCAGGCACCTCACCATGAGTCATACATACATTAAATAACCTTACCAACCAGTCAATAATACAGTCACCCCCTTTTTTAATAAATTCCACTGCAATACCATCCAAACCTGCTGCATTGCCGGCTTTCATCTTCCGCAAAGCTTTTACTACCTCTTCTCTGTTTACCAAATCATTTTCCCTAACCCTCTCACTTTGCACACCACCTCGACCAAGACACCCTATATCTGCCACTCTATCATCAAACACATTCAACAAACCTTCAAAATACTCACTCCATCTCCTTCTCACATTCCCACTACTTGTTATCACCTCCACATTTGTGCCCTTCACTGAAGTTCCCAAATCTCCCTTGTCTTACGCACTTTATTTACCTCCTTCCAGAACATCTTTTTATTCTCCCTAAAATTTAATGGTACTCTCTCACCCAAACTCTCATTTGCCCTCTTTTTCACCTCTTGCACCTTTCTCTTGACCTCCTGTCTCTTTCTATTATACATCTCCCACTCAATTGCATTTTTTCCCTGCAAAAATCGTCCAAATGCCTCTCTCTTCTCTTTCACTAATAATCTTACTTCTTCGTCCCACCACTCACTACCCTTTCTAATCAACCCACCTCCCACTCTTCTCATGCCACAAGCATCTTTTGCGCAATCCATCACTGATTCCCTAAATACATCCCATTCCTCCCCCACTCCCCTTACTTCCATTGTTCTCACCTTTTTCCATTCTGTACTCAGTCTCTCCTGGTACTTCCTCACACAAGTCTCCTTCCCAAGCTCACTTACTCTCACCACCCTCTTCAACCCAACATTCACTCTTCTTTTCTGAAAACCCATACAAATCTTCACCTTAGCCTCCACAAGATAATGATCAGACATCCCTTCAGTTGCACCTCTCAGCACATCCAAAAGTCTCCCTTTCGCCCGCCTGTCAATTTACACGTAATCCAATAACGCTCTCTGGCCATCTCTCCTACTTACATACGTATACTTATGTATATCTCGCTTTTTAAACCAGGTATTCCCAATCACCAGTCCTTTTTCAGCACATAAATCTACAAGCTCTTCACCATTTCCATTTACAACACTGAACACCCCATGTATACCAATTATTCCCTCAACTGTCACATTACTCACCTTTGCATTCAAATCACCCATCACTATAACCCGGTCTCGTGCATCAAAACCACTAACACACTCATTCAGCTGTTCCCAAAACACTTGCCTCTCATGATCTTTCTTCTCATGCCCAGGTGCATATGCACCAATAAATACCCATCTCTCTCCATCAACTTTCAGTTTTACCCATATTAATCGAGAATTTACTTTCTTACATTCTATCACATACTCCCACAACTCCTGTTTCAGGAGTACTGCTACTCCTTCCCTTGCTCTTGTCCTCTCACTAACCCCTGACTTTACTCCCAAGACATTCCCAAACCACTCTTCCCCTTTACCCTTGAGCTTCATTTCACTCAGAGCCAAAACATCCAGGTTCCGTTCCTCAAACATACTACCTATCTCTCCTTTTTTCACATCTTGGTTACATCCACACACATTTAGACACCCCAGTCTGAGCCTTCGAGGAGGATGAGCACTCCCCACGTGACTCCTTCTTCTGTTTCCCATTTTGGAAAGTTTAAAAAAACAAGGAGTAGAGGATTTCTGGCCCCCCGCTCCCGTCCCCTCTAGTCGCCTTCTACGACACGCGAGAAATGCGTGGGAAGTATTCTTTCACCCCTATCCTCAGGGATAATATATATATATATATATATATATATATATATATATATATATATATATATATATATATATATATATATATATATATATATATATATATATATATATATATATACATATATATATACATATATATATACATACACATACATACGCACATATACACACACACACACACATATACATATATAAACATATGGAAAATGTAAGAAACAATTTAGAAAACTGAAACTTCTAGCTTGAAATGAAATGAAAAAATAAATGTCACATAATGGTTCAACCTCTGGCTATGGAAAATTGAAATGTATAATTTATTTACACAAACGTCAATAGCAGTTCTCATCAATCTAACCACTGTATCAATAAGCTTCAGTGTCTAAGCTACATTTTTTCCAATTTCACTATTTTCTTGTCAAAGCACCATGTATGAAAACTATCACTCCAGTAACACAACTATAAACATTTACTTCCCCATTAAAAAAGTTCTGGGGAAGTCTGTCTCGATACACTGCGGGACACTACCGCCTGGCGAGGTTTGTGTTGCAATGGTTCTTGATTCACAAACGTAGTAGCATCACTGGTGGGCAGAAGAACATTCTCCAACGCACGCACGGGCCGCCTGGGATCAAACCCCCAAAAGTTCGAATCCTGGACGCGGCAGTCGGTCCACAATCCACCCAGCTGTTCATCCTCACCTAGGGACAACAGGTACAGCGGGAGATGAACGACCTTGAGCGGCATATCGACCTCCTGAAGAAGGCCATCCTGGACAAGTCGGCGCCCCTGAGTATGTAGAGAATCTACCCGTCGAGTTTGATCCTCTGTGTTCTACGTTTCCGCACGTTGGCAAGTTCGCGTAGATGTAGGGCCAAACTCTTTGTCCAGACAGCACAGCCTGCACAAACTTCAGTCTATCATATGAGTTAAAGCGTAATAGTAAACTTGAACGCCCAACCACATCCAGAGCTACGTTTTCTATCTGAAGGAACGATCGAGTTGTCACTTTCATTACACAAAAACCTATATTTTGAAAACGTTGTTGGGTGGCAAAAATTACGGACAAACACCTGCTACCTCCTCCCATATATATATATATATATATATATATATATATATATATATATATATATATATATATATATATATATATATATAGCAAAAATGGCTACGTTTGAAGGAATAGTGGTTCCAACAATGTTGTATGGTTGCGAGGCGTGGGCTATGGATAGAGTTGTGCGCAGGAGGGTGGATGTGCTGGAAATGAGATGTTTGAGGACAAAATGTGGTGTGAGGTGGTTTGATCGAGTAAGTAATGTAAGGGTAAGAGAGATGTGTGGAAATAAAAAGAGCGTGGTTGAGAGAACAGAAGAGGGTGTTTTGAAATGGTTTTGGTCACATGGAGAGAATGAGTGAGGAAAGATTGACCAAGAGGACATATGTGTCGTAGGTGAAGGGAACGAGGAGAAGTGGGAGACCAAATTGAAGGTGTAAAGATGGAGTGAAAAAGATTTTGAGTGATCGGGACCTGAACATTCAAGAGGGTGAAAGGCGGGCAAGGAATAGAGTGAATTTGGATCGATGTGGTATACTGGGGTCGACGTGCTGTCAATGGATTGAATCAGGGCATATGAGGAGTCTGGGGTAAACCATGGAAAGTTCTGTGGGGCCTGGATGTGGAAAGGGAGCTGTGGTTTCGGGCATTATTGCATGACAGCTAGAGACTGAGTGTGAACGAATGGGGCCTTTGTTGTCTTTTCCTAGCGCTACCTCGCACACATGAGGGGGGGAGGGGGATGTTATTCCATGTGTGGCGAGGTGGCGATGGGTATGAATAAAGGCAGACAGTGTGAACTGTGTGCATGTGTATATATGTATGTGTCTGTGTGTGTATATATATGTGTACATTGAGATGTATGGGTATGTATATTTGCGTGTGTGGACGTGTATGTATATACATGTGTATGTGGGAGGGTTGGGCCATTTCTTTCGTCTGTTTCCTTGCGCTACCTCACAAACGCGGGAGACAGCGACAAAGCAAAATAAATAAATTAATATATATATATATATATATATATATATATATATATATATATATATATATATATATATATATATATATATATATATCGTAAATGAGATGGCCTTGATTAAGGTATTTGTTTCCCGTGTCGTTTCAACTAAAAAAGAATATGCATCGTGGTTCGTCCTATGGAGCTGCGCAGCATATTACGAGAACAGACATTTCTGCTTCATTCTAAGGGAATTGCCTTTTAAGAACGATAACATTCGTTGAGGCACAACACAAAACAAGTAATAATGCAATATCGATAGACCTGTAACAAACTATCTATACATCAACCTAGTGTGGTGGTGGTCAATGAGGTGCAACATTAAAGTTCCATTCGTAGACTGCAGACTGACCTTGACCTTAGTTCAGATATTGATTCACTCCCGCAGACTAGAACATGTGATGATTTCAATAACAGTCACCTAAATTACCCGCTCAGTTTACACTGCAATGAATTTAGTGACTTAATTTGAATCCAATGTTAGAATCAATCCCTCGTACACAAGGCTCTGGATGTCGAGGTATGTTGTGTTCTCTGAGACCTGAGTTTGAGAGCTTCTCCGTTGAATCCAACTTCAACAACGTCAATATTTCTTGTCAAGTCTGACCCAAATGAGAATCGAAACATCCACTTGACTGGAGCCAGTACTTGGTGCCAAGTGAGGAATCTTATTTTTGTCGTTTTTGTCCTTTTATAATGTCAGTTGACACCATGGTCAACTGAATGGCCTAACCATGGTTATTTCATTAACGCTCTCTCTCTCTCTCTCTCTCTCTGTATATATATATATATATATATATATATATATATATATATATATATATATATATATATATATAGATAGATAGATGAATGATAGATTGATGTACATGGATATAAAGATAGATATAGATGGAAGACTAGCTTAAGCCTAGTACCAAATTTCATCGGCCGGTCCTATCAGGAGAGAACAGTTGATTCCCGCGACCAGGGCTCGAACATATGGGGGCTTGATCCCAGGCGGCCTCGTGCATGCGTTGTGGTCAGTTCCAGTAACCGCTACACATGGGCTTTTGTGTCCAATTGTCTTGATTATGTAACGTTCGTATGTCTCAATATCATAAAGTTTTCAATCTTAAATATCAGGAACTGTTAAGGTTTCGATAATAATTTGCTCAGAACCTTTTAGTCCAGAATTTTAAAATAAGGAATTTAAGGCTTGACTTTCAGGGTATCAGGCACTAAGACCCACCACCCCGACATGAGCACAGTGCTACCATTCTAAGATATTGTGACATATTATATAAGTAACAATAACAGTTATTATAACAGGATAAGCAGTCGGATATAGTAGTAATTACAACCCTACGATATTATAACAGCATATCAGTTACCATACTATCTATCACTTAAAGATGTCATGACAACATATATTATTATTTGCTATACAATATATGATATTATGCTTCGAGACATCATAACAATAAAGCAAAAAAAAAAAGCAAAGGGGCCGTGCATTTTGACTACATAAAGGAAATAATGGACATATATAATGCAGAATGATAAAAGTCATTTTCTCATTCTGGGTAATTACTTTGATCTTAATATCAACCACATTCTCAACACAACTGTTTAAGATGGATTTTGATACATCATACGTACTAGTATGATCAGCATATCAGCCATGTATATGTAAGTATATAAGTTCAAAGTTCATTCACTGAGCGTTTCTTCCTCGAGTCTCTATCTATCCAGATCCTTCCTCATCGATACCTGGAGTTTTTCTCACCGTGATATAAAATTTTCAGGTCACATTAAGAGTGATGAATCTAATGAAATAGATATCTACTTAGGAACAACAAATATATCTACATTTTTTTCTGCTCGATATCCCAGACCTACAGTTCTATTCATAGCAGGAAGACATGTAAAGCCAAGAAATAAGGCACAAGTAACATTGAATAAGCACAATTACGCCATGTGACCAACGTTTTGAAGGCAGATCTTTAAGATGGTCTTCGTATTACTAGGGGCTTGAAGACAGCCAAAGAATTGATATGGTGGAGTTAGCCCTCCCACTGGTCCTGTGTTGGTATGAGGGTGCATGGCCAGTGTGGTGGTGCGTGGCCAGTGTGAGGGTGCGTGGCTATTGTGAGGGTGCGTGACCGGGGTGGTGGCGTGTGGCCAGTGTGATGGTGCAGGGGAGGAGGAGGAGTGGCCTCCAGCTCTGGCGCTGGTGTTGCCTGGGAAGACTCTCAAGATGTGCTGCTCTTGGGTTATAAAAATTTCATGGACTCTTGTGTGGGAGGCTCAAAGGCCAAGGCGTCATGCACAATGGTCGTGTCGTCGTGCTCAAGGGTCGTACGGTCATGCTCAATGGTTATGTCGTCGTGCTTAAAGGTCGTACCGTCGTGCTCGAGGTTAACATGTAGTAGGTCCTATACGGCTGGCAGAGGCCGGCTAACTGGTCCCAGGATGGGAGGTCGTTTACTAAGCGATAGTTCCATTTGGAAAGTTTCAGAGGGATGTTTGAAGACCCTTGGAATTACACTATAATGTTGTGTTTACCGAGTTAAGTTTGTACATATAAATGTCAAGTATTTAATCGACGTCTCCATTTGATTCTTTTTGTATTTGTATGTCGTCTGTGGGTGTTCCCCTCCACACATTCACCTGGAGAAAATCAGCGATTACCTTTATATTGGAACACCCAATCACAGATGGGGGAAGCACACACACACACACACACACACACATACACACACACACACACACTCACACACACTCACAGAGTAGCAGGGAATGGCATTTGATGACTGCAAGTGAAGCAATAGCTGGGGTTGTATTAGAACATATATGTCATCCATTCGGCAAGTGTCACAGTGTGTGGCGATTATGTCAGTGTTTTTAGTGCCACTGTCGGTTGTTCTGGGGACAGTGTTGACATAACTACGTGACGTCCTCGTGGTTATTTTTCTTTTCTTACTGAAATGATTTTTGGCGGTTTGTGGATCAGGTCTCTGGTGAAAGGGTGATCATTTGCTCTATGGTGAAGGTATGTTTTTTCTTTTCAGCTAACGAATTATTTTCTATTCTCTCTCTCTCTCTCTCTCTCTCTCTCTCTCTCTCTCTCTCTCTCTCTCTCTCTCTCTCTCTCTCTCTCTCTCTCTCTCATCCACTCTTTTGCTGTCATAAGTAATGCACCGAAGCGCGAGGCCAAAGCCCCTTACCTACAGCCAAACCTATGAGACCATTCCATGGTTTCCCCTGACCACTTCATGTGCTTTGGTTCAAACCAGTGACAGCACGTCACCCCCATTATACCACATTGCTCCAATTTGCTCTGTCCCGACTATTCAGATCCTTTTACGCTGAGTTCCTTTTATATCCCTCTCGGTCTTCCCTTAGTCCTTTCATATTTAGCAAGTATATCCTTTTCATTGGCCTCTCTTAATTTACATTTCCTATGTGACTAACGCATTTCGGCACGCCCTAGTCCAATCTCCCAGTCATATTCCGCTTATCATCACACATCTTTCTTACTCTGACATTCCTTACACGAACAACTTACTCACTCCTCATATCGTCCCCAGGCATCGCATTTCCAACATGTTCACTTTCTTTCGTTTTCTTGCATTCAGAGCCTCACACCCATACAATACCGACGAGATTACTGTGACATCAAACATACCCATCTTCACCCTCACAAACCTTTCCCTCCACACCCACTACACAGCTCACTTCAGCTGCTGTCATTCCATCCGCTGTCATGGCTCTCCCCATTCAAACACACACCAACCAGTGTGTCTCAGCCCCAGGCTAAACCTCATTACCGTACTGTTATCAACATAACCCCTCAATATCCTTCTGCCACATACTCTCCCAACCTCAGACAGCAGATCATTCATCTCTCTTGAGTCCGCTACCAGAGCCGTGTCATCTACAAACAGCAACGAACTCACCTCTCTGCTACTTTTGTATTTCCAGAAATGTAGGAGTCTCAGAAGCAACTAAGTCTTATATTATGGCAAAGGAAGGAGGAAAAGTATGGAAAAAGCTGACACAAAAATTTCAGCGTAGATAGAATTTTTCAATAGAAGGCACAACATTTGATATCATATAATCAGTTTTAAGTCATTAGATATCTATAACAGGAAAACATACAGTTTTGAATTTTTTGCTATATATTTCATTCATTCAATTCATGCAGACTAATGATACATCTAAAAGATTTTTGTGTCCCTTTCGCTCTAAAAAAAACTTTCAGACAATATCGGTATTATTCTGTTAACATTTTGTCTTAATGAAATGTTAGCAAGAACTGCTATGTTTCATTGATAGTGAGATCCAGCATGATAATTACAGGTGTATGGAGGGCCCACCTGAAACTCACAGTCCTATGATAATATAGGAACACACGTGACGCAGTTGCATTAAGGGCGAACAAGACGCTCGCTCATAAGACAAAACCGTACTTACACTCCATCCAAAATCTTTTGTGATTTGTTTTCGGCATACATCAGCCTTCAAGCCTAATGATATCAACTGTTATCTTAAGGTGAGTAGATACATACGTCTCTGCTCTCATTCTATTTTCTTTACTTATTCTTGTTATATATTTGATGATAGTTCAGCGTCATGAAGAGAGTGATAATCTCAGCAAGTTAGACAAGATTTGCATCCTAATCGTGAAAGAATGAAGCAGTTCAGTGAACCATTTGCATCGCAGCTCAACGTGAGGCTCTGCTCGCGCCCGCGTCTTTCCCTAACGCCCAGGCATTACCTGCCCGACATCCTCCCCTCGCTTCCCCAGTCATACGTTGCATTTCTCTCTAAACAGTTGATTATTATTTCAGTGCATAACGGAATGATTTATATACATTATAATTACAAAATATGAAATATTTCCAGCATAAAAATCGAGAAATATTATTGTATTCCGTCTATCGTAATTCGCTTCTCGTAATTATGATACACGAAAATTTACGTTGTCTGTGTTTGGCGTGTGATAGGATTTGTACTTTCCTTAAATCCTACATCATGCAAGCATCCACCAGGGAGATTCTACAACATACATACATCCACCGGGGAAATCCTACATCATGCATGCATCCACCAGGTAACTGAGGTGACCTAGTTATCGTTAATTTTGAGCGACTGACGTAATATTTCCGTGTTGGACACTATGTTGTCAGCCACGTGAACACAGGTTTGGTACAGCATTTCAGGCGTCAAATGATAAAGAGTTTCACCCAGACTCATTATTTAGTGATGACTCTAATGTTGTAGCAAGTGTTCACAAACGTACTGTGTGTGTGTGTGTGTGTGTGTGTGTGTGTGTGTGTGTGTGTGTGTGTGTGTGTGTGTGTGTGTGTGTGTGTGCTTCTCCTTCCTCTGAGAATCAATCATAATCTTGATTAAGATATTGGTTTCTCCATCCTCCTCGTCAAAATGCTAATAATCTTTTAAGGTAATTATCAATATGATATATGAGGTACAAAGGGAGTATTTTTGTATGTGAAATTATATTAATAAAATGTAAAACAATATTAGTTCAGTTATTTGTTACGATTTTATTTGTGTAAATTTTACAGTTCGCGTAAATTGTCAATAGTAGTTTCCATCCTTTGCTTGTGCTATTGTTTGATTTACTTTTGCTTCTGGACGGTAGCAACACTGGATGGATCGGGAACATCGTGTGAACTGTGCAGACAATACTTATGTTACCTCAAATTCAGTGTTCTCTTTGACCAGTCGATCACTGTGTTTCCCGATATACGGTGACTTTCCTCAGTGTTCTGTCCTGCCTCCCGCACTCAACTCTTTTTTCACCGATGATCTTTCATCAGTAGATAATCATCAGATTGGATCATACACTGAAAACTCACGTCTGCCTTCCTTCACTTCTTCCAGATCCACTTCCTTCTTTCTTGCTTGATGTACGTCTCGTCTCCTCACAACTTCCTCCATAGATTTAGTTTTGGATTGAAACTCCCAATGGAGTAGTTCGGTCTACTGCCTCAAAAACATCCGAAACCCTCCACATTGTTCTCCGACAGTAATGGTTCTGTAATTCCCCCACTCAACATTATAAACATACTTTGCATCACTAACAGCCAACCCTTCAGGGAAACCTCACATTGCACAAGTAACTGTCTGCCTGTACAGTACTGTAAGTCTTGTTCAGATGCAATAAGTTCTGTTCTGAAATTCTGAACATTTACCCCAATTATACAGATTGATCCTTCCATCTATGGGTTACTCCTCTCACACTTGGGAAGGTTCTAGATCTTGATACTAGACAATATCTAGACCGGATCAGTCAGATTGCATCACATAATTTGACCTAAAAAAGATGACCAACTTGCGTGCGCTACTGTGTTGGTTCCTTTCCTCTACCGTAGATGTTACAAATCACCTGGACATTGTCTGCTCCCAGTGTTGTCTGTGTTGAGATAAGGTTAAGTTAGTACTTTAACCCAGTATTTATACATGTTAGGGAGCGGAGGTCAACTCTTCAGGTGATCGAATATGACTTTCGTTTCTGCTTCCGAGAGCTCGCTGCTTGTGTTAGAACACAAAATACTCGACAAATCACTTGATTACTGTGCATCCGTTGGCAACTGAAGAGTGTACTGCTGTGATATCTCTTTCTTCCCTTACAGTACAAAGCTTTATCATTCTTTACCCTTCTCATGTCTTTCCGAATAACTGCGTATTGCCCCTTTGAAAAAAGAGGAATGTGTTCCATTTCCTCTAAAAGGCTTAAGCCATTTTTACTCTTCTGTCTATACTTCCCCCGTTCTCTCTAACCCTTTTTATATTTCGAGAAAGTCATAGACTCGATGTGGACCTTTCTCTACGACTGGAGCCTTTTACATGAAAAAATAGAGAAACTGTATATTCCAGTAAACCTGTTGATATTGTGTTGGTCGTGAGCCTTTCTCATGCTCACGTCGACTGTGCTTGTACTGTACCTTACTCTTGGCAGGATTGTATGACCTAGGATAATCCCTTGTGCTTCCTCAGTTAAAGTTCAACCTTTTATGTGGTCTTACGGAGGAAAGACTCGAGTTATATATACGTATCCATAGTTGACAAGTCTCCTAAGCATCAATATCACTATGGTTTTTTGAGGGTCAGCCACATTTATTGAAAATTTGGCATTAACTCTGTAACACAATCCATAGTTCACCTGCTGGGAAGACCCTGCCAGACTCAGTCGTGCAAAAGGCGATATACATTCAGTACTTCATAAGTTCTTTATACAGACAGGATCCCCCACAACCACCAAAACTCACCTGAGCGTTAATGTTGGTCTTTGAATTAGACAGGAACTCCCACACCCATCAACACATCTGAGTATGAATGTATAATGAGAAATTGAATATTAAACACCCACGACCACAGGGAATCATATCTCAAACGCCCCAACCCCACAAAAGCTGAGAAACCTGGAAAAACTCGGATAAGCACAAATGGAACCAGTGAGTCCTGAGGGCTGGCAGTCATCTACCACACACTAGATAACCTGATATTTGAAAACACAGAAGTAAAGAGCTAAGTACGCTTGGAAGAACGACTGAGTTAGTCAAAAATTTCGTAAGTAATTAACCCAGTCCAGGAAACAAGCGACTTGAAGTTGTCTCCAGTCTCTCCACATTCTAAACAAATAATTCAACTCCTGCAACAAAATCCAATAGTAAGGAAACGTGTCTAGAAGGGAAAAGGATAGAAAGGCAAGAAACGCTGGTTGATTCAAACAACACATCCCTGCTAACGTCCTCGAACTAATACATTTTACCGCAAACAGAGGAACTGTAAAACCGTGACGCAAATAGTATTCAACTGAGTATTGAAAATGACTCTGTGATACATATCGATGGAGAGAGAAACACGGGTAAACTGGGTAGTCATGTAGTTAGTTATCAGGAAACAATTCATAATTACAACCGAAAAATGAGATAGAGCTGTGTATTCTGTTTATTGTCTAAAATTGGAAGCCAAGTGAGGTACGTAGCTAATGACGGGGGTTTTAAGTTATGATAGTTATAGAAAGATTAAGCTACTGGAATATTTCTATGGCTATGAACAGAAATTCTTGTGTGGCTTTTATGTGTTTGGGAAATATAAGGAAATGTATTAAGTAATTTCAGTATGATCAGGTACCGATATTAACCTCAGTTAACACAGAAACTTATGTTTGTTATCATTTCACTTAAATCTGCATTAACTGTCGTCTTGTGTAGTCTATATTTCCTGCCTCCCTCCCTCCCATAGGAGGAATCCTAGCCGTTTACTCAGTCTGAGTTCCTCCCGGAGCGAATGAGAAGTGAAGCGTCTTGAGCAAGATGGTACGTCAACATACGGCTGAGTAACAGAGGACAAAGAGATATGTACACATTCCTGTGTTTCTCGTGGACTCGCTCCCACGTTGTGTCTTAATGGTGCCTCGGTTCGTGTCATGTCCCATCGTATTTCGAGCGGCTGCCTCGGATGTATTCCATTGCCGCCTGTGCTTCTATCGGAGCAGATTCACCTAGCAGTCACCTTGTATCAAGAGCATATTATGACTGGAATAGAAATGCATTGTAATGAAGTTGGAAGATGTCATATGGCATTGATCGTTGCTTTACCTGTTGAAGTGACGCGAGGAAGCTCGTGTTTTATGGGTATATAATGAATTTGTGATCACGGAGAATACGTAGTTTCACTTCACGCTGGGAGGCGCGGACCAAGTTGGTGTTAGTGTCATTTTGGTGATGTTTGAATCAAGTGCAAACACGAGCATCGTCTCCGATGACAATCTCTGCTCCAGGTATGATTCACTAGTCTACGGTTGGCATAATCAGATTAGTTGATATTCATGTTGACCACTTTCTCCCTCGCAAGACGTGCGTCGTGAAACTGGACACATAAAAGCTGCCTCTTGTGTGATGTTCTCAAGTCCTTGTTGTCTGGCCATTGCGTGTGACAGATTCTATAGAAAGTTTAGCGAATAGGTTTATGTGAATGGAAAGAAAAACTGAATGTCGGTCTTTAGAATAGTTCCCAGCTTACGAAGACAAAACAGATCTGCCTGTTGTAATCCGTTGGACAAGAAAAAACTGTGATGATGACTGAAAATGGGCCCTCCGTACAGCATTGTGTTTCCCTCATCCATTATTTTGTTCCCCGTATAACTTTATCTTGTAAATATTCATCAATACCGAAACTTATCACTGGTTTCTATCTATTTTTAGGAGAATGAGAGGAGTGGCTTCCCCTGGGTTGGGCAGCGTGTCACACCTAGAGTACACAACACCGTTGTGTTGCCCCCGTCCACACGGCTCCTGCCGGACCTACTGAAGGTTGCCGTGTGTCGGACTGCGCATCCCTCGAGGCTGCTGGCTACCAGGTAAGACAGACCCCGCGCTTCAACTTTGTCATCATTATCATCATTATTATTATTATCATTATTATTATTATCATCATTATCATTATCATTATTATCTTATCATTATCATTGTTATCATTCTTATCATTATTATTATTATTTTTATTATCATTATTATTATTA
This sequence comes from Panulirus ornatus, assembly GCF_036320965.1. NCBI lineage: Eukaryota > Metazoa > Arthropoda > Malacostraca > Decapoda > Palinuridae > Panulirus > Panulirus ornatus. The sequence continues at coordinate 73,112,319 of NC_092234.1, forward strand.
TTATTATTATTATTATCATTATTATTATCATTATTATTATTATTATTATTATCATTATTACTATTATTATTATTATCATTATTATTATTATTATCATTATTATTATCATTATTATTATCATTATTATTATTATTACTATTATTATCATTATCGTGTTGTGTGTGGGGCCTGGATGTGGAAAGGGAGCTGTGGTTTCGGTGCATTATTACATGACAGCTAGAGACTGAGTGTGAACGAATGGGGCCTTTGGTGTCTTTCCCAATGCTACCTCGCACACATGAGGGGGGAGGGGGTTGTTATTCCATGCGTGGCGAGGTGGCGATGGGAACAAATAAAGGCAGACAGTATGAATTATGTACATGTGTATATATGTATATGTCTGTGTGTGTATATTTAGGTGTACATTGAGATGTATAGGTATGTATATTTGCATGTGTGGGCGTGTATGTATATACATGTGTATGTGGGCGGGTTGGGCCATTCTTTCGTTTGTTTCCTTGCGCTACCTCGCTAACACGGGAGACAGAGACAAAGCAAAATAATAATAATAATAAAAAAATTATCATATCATTATTATAAATATTATCATTAACTTTTTCCATGGAGGCAGGTAAGTACGTAATTCCTGCTACAGACTGAGTGGGCACTTTTCATCCAGGGTTTACAGAAGATCCCATTGTCTATGTTGGACGACAACGATGTTACACACGACAGACAAGTGCGAGATCTGGACAACAAGCGGTACAAACATGGAATACCCTTGGTTCCCGCAAAACCTCAAAGCTTTCTTGTCATCCTTCAGTAACGACATTGACAGTGTTTAGCTTAGCTTAGTGAACATCCCAACAATAATACCATACAAATACATACACACCCCCAGCCTGCCGGGGGTATATAAGTAAGGCACCTAAAACACGCTTTCAGAAAATCAACAACGTTCATCAAAGACCTTTCACCATACACCTGTACACACTTCAGTATCCTCATCCATTTCAACCATCTCATACCCTGTCCTACCTCTTCTCCCTCTCCTCTAACCATCATATTAAAATATGGATGACTCCGATATCACGATCTACGAGTACGGGAGACAGTGGGAGATGATCAGTGATAGCGGGAACGGGAGAGATACAATAGAACACAGATCGTGAGAGGAGAGACACATATTTAGGGAGAGATGGTAAGGTAGAGAGATGGGTCAGAGAGGAGGGAGATACAAGATATCAAGAGAGAGAGAGAGAGAGAGAGAGAGAGAGAGAGAGAGAGAGAGAGAGAGAGAGAGAGAGAGAGAGAGAGAGAGAGAGAGAGAGAGAGAGAGAGAGAGAGAGAGAGAGAGAGAGAGAGAGAGAGAGAGAAATGTTGGCAAAAGATGCGATATATGAGAATAAAGAGTAGATAAAGAGGGGAAGAATAATGGCGGTAGGGAATGAGAGAACCATATGGTAGATGGAGTCATGTGGATGGGGTAGGAGAGAAGTACATTATAGACAGGAACACGGGACCTGGTTACTCTCAGTAGACTCAGAACAAACACTAAGACTGGCTGAAGAGATTAAACAGCATAATTAGATGGTCTACAAGGTCTCCTGTTGACACTGGCCACCCGAGGGAATCCCGCCCACTGCCGTACCTGCACAGTCTAGTGTCTTATTATAACGAGTTAACTTTGTCCTGCTGTTGTCCCACTTAACCTGTATACGTGGAACTCCTGGGAATATTTCATGGGATTGTCAGGTATATATGTGGCTTCTGTACGGCCCCTGGAACAACATTCTTTAATAACGCTTAACAAGAAAGTACTGGAAGATATTAGGTCATTCGCTCTTTTGCTTTTATTCATATGGATGTAACTTGCTCTTAGATATCAATGGCATCGAGGGCTATTATATAAAGTTAGATATCAAGGGCATCAAGGGCTATTATATAAAGTTAGATATCAAGGGCATCAAGGGCTATTATATAAAGTTAGATATCAAGGGCATCAAGGGCTATTATATAAAGTTAGATATCAAGGGCATCAAGGGCTATTATATAAAGTTAGATATCAAGGGCATCAAGGGCTATTATATAAAGTTAGATATCAAGGGCATCAAGGGCTATTATATAAAGTTAGATATCAAGGGCATCAAGGGCTATTATATAAAGTTAGATATCAAGGGCATCAAGGGCTATTATATAAAGTTAGATATCAAGGGCATCAAGGGCTATTATATAAAGTTAGATATCAAGGGCATCAAGGGCTATTATATAAAGTTAGATATCAAGGGCATCAAGGGCTATTATATAAAGTTAGATATCAAGGGCATCAAGGGCTATTATATAAATTTAGATATCAAGGGCATCAAGGGCTATTATATAAAGTTAGATATCAAGGGCGTCAAGGGCTATTATATAAAGTTAGATATCAAGGGCATCAAGGGCTATTATATAAAGTTAGATATCTAGGGCATCAAGGGCTATTATATAAAGTTAGATATCAAGGGCATCAAGGGCTATTATATAAAGTTAGATATCAAGGGCATCAAGGGCTATTATATAAAGTTAGATATCAAGGGCATCAAGGGCTATCATATAAAGTTAGATATCAAGGGCATCAAGGGCTATTATATAAAGTTAGATATCAAGGGCATCAAGGGCTATTATATAAAGTTAGATATCAAGGGCATCAAGGGCTATTATATAAAGTTAGATATCATCGTTGTGAGTTAGGTGCTGTTAGGTGAGGTCATATTATATCATCAATGGTTGAGTGCTAGCGTTTAAGGCCAAGTACTGTTATAAAGGATCAAATACTGTATTAAAGGTGGCTAGTTAAGTCACTGTGCCGTTATTCAAGTACATTGACGAGCTGCTGAAGGTAAGAAACTGCCATTTAAGGTCACCCGTTATGGTTTAAGGTCATGAACATTCGAAGGTCACTTGCTATTTTTAGGGGGAAGGTCTGGTTTTAGGTCAAGGAGTGTCTTTAAGGAAAAAATCTTAAATCAGTGAAACGAAAAAGTGAAAGTTAAGAAAAATGTATTATAGGAAAACGGTATCATGATTGTGAATATTTCATATATTGTGCGTATTGATAATTGCACACACACACACACACACACAACACACACACACACACACACACACACACACACACACACACATACACACACTCGACTGCAGAACTCCCTCCCTGTACTGTTCAAATTGGTAATTACACACACTCTGGGTATTACATAGGATCACGGCAAAGGATTTGTCATAGTTATTTTACCTATGGTAATCACGAGTCTGAGTGCGTCATCATTATACTACCGGTGACTGAGTGTGTACGTGTGTGTGTCACTACTAATTGTGATTACTGTTTGTGTGTATTTATGGGTAGGAGTTTAATCCTCTTATTGCCTCGTCTCTTACCCTTCATTATATACTATGTCTTAACGTTATGTATACGCACTTCAGCCTACCGCATTCATCCACTGACCACAAAGAAGATGATGAACTGTTGGGTTGGCTGTGAGATGACTACCCTATACGGAACTCGAATCCTCCGCCTGTTTGATTAATAGATTGCACAACACTATCCGCTGCGCTTGCGCTGCGTGTCAAAATGAGTTCAAAATTATCTGCAAAATTTATTGAATCCCTGGAACACCCTCTCCTTCTCCCCCGCCGTTGTGTTCTTGGCTATTACCGTGAGCAATATTAAGGACAAAGGAGCCACTTGTTCCAGCTGAGTTCCTGTACTGCATACCTCTGGTGTGCTCGTCTTATGCAGTACATAATAGATCATAAAACGCGTTACTGCAATGCCATCCTGCAAAATAGTTTCCATTATATATATATATATATATATATATATATATATATATATATATATATATATATATATATATATATATATATATATATATATATTTTATTTATTCATATATCAATTTTACTTTGTCGCTTTCTCCCGCGTTAGCGAGGTAACGCAGGAAAACAGACGAAAGAATAGCCCTACCCTCCCATATACACATGTATATATATATACACGTCAACACACGCAAATATACATATCTATACATCTCAACGTATATATATGTATATACACACACAGACATGCACATATATGCACATGAACATAATTCATACTGTCTGCCTATATTAATTCCCATCGCCACCCCGCCACACATGAAATAACAACCCCCTTCCCCGGCATGTGCACGAGGTAGCGCTAGGAAATACAACAAAGGCCACATCTGTTCACACTCAGTCTCTAGCTGTCATGCAATAATGCACCGAAACCACAGCTCCCTTTCCACATCCAGGCCTCACACAACTTTCCATGTTTTACTCCAGACGCTTCACATGCCCTGGTCCAATCCATTGACAGCACGTCGACCCCGGTATACAACATCGTTCCAATTCACTCTATTCCTTGCACGCACTTCACCCTCCTTCCTGCTCAGGCCCCGATCACTCAAAATCTTTTTCACTCCATCTTTCCACCTTCAATTTGGTCTCCCACTTCTCGTTCCCTCCACCTCTGACACATATATCCTCTTGGTCAATCTTTCCTAACTCATTCTCTCCATGTGACCAAACCATTTTAAAACACCCTCTTCTGCTCTCTCAACCACACTCTTTTTATTACCACACATCTCTATTACCCTATTATTACTTACTCGATCAAACCATCTCACCTCACATATTATCCTCAAACATCTCATTTCCAGCACATCCACCCTCCTCTGCACAACTCCATCTATAGCCTACGCCTCGCAGTCGCATAACATAGTTGGAACCACTATTCCTTCAAATAAACCCATTTTTGCTTTCCAAGCTAATGTTCTCGAACTTCCACACATTCTTCAACGCTCCAGAGCTTTCGCCCCCTCTCCCACCCTATGATTCACTTCTGCTTCCATGGTCCCATCTGCTGCCAAATCCACTCCCAGATCTAGAACACTTCACTTCATCCAGTTTTTCTCCATTCAAACTTACCTCCAAATTGACTTGTCCCTCAACTCTAATGTACCTAATAACCTTGCTCTTATTCACATTTACTCTCAGCTTTCTTCTTTCACAAACTTTATCAAACTCAGTCACCAGCTTCTGCAGTTTCTCACACGAATCAGCCACCAGCGCAGTATCATCAGCGAATAACAACTGACTCACTTCCCAAGCTCTCTCATCCACACCAGACTGCATACTTGCCCAACTTTCCAAAACTCTTGCATTCACCTCCCAAACAACCCCATCCATAAACAAATCAAACAACCAAGGAGACATCACACACCCCTGCCGCAGACCTACATTCACTGAGAACCAATCACTTTCCTCTCTTTCTACACGTACACATGCCTTACATCATCGATAAAAACTTTTCACTGCTTCTACCAACTTACCTCCCGCACCATATATTCTTAATACCTTCCACAGAGCATCTCTATCACTCTATCATATGCCTTCTCCAGATCCATAAATGCTACATACAAATCCACTTGCTTTTCTAAGTATTTCTCACATACATTCTTTAAAGCAAACTCCTGATCCACACATCCTCTACCACTTCTGAAAGCACACTGCTCTTCCCCAATCTAATGGTCTCTACATGCCTCCACACTCTCAATCAATACCCTCCCATATAATTTACCAGGAATACTCAACAAACTTATACCTCTGTAATTTGAACACTCACTTTTATCCCCTTTGCCTTTGTACAATTGCACTATGCAAGCATTCCGCCAATCCTCAGGCACCTCACCATGAGTCATACACACATTGAATAACCTTACCAACCAGTCAACAATACAGTCACCCCCTCTTTTAATAAATTCCACTGCAATACCATCCAAAACCACTGCCTTGCTGGCTTTCATCTTCCACAAAGCTTTTACTACCTCTTCTCTGTTTACAAAATAATTTTCCCTAACCCTCTCACTTTGCACACCACCTCGACCAAAACACCCTATATCTGCCACTCTATCATCAAACACATTCAACAAACCTTCAAAATACTCACTCCATCTCCTTCTCACATCACCACTACTTTTTATCACCTCCCCATTGGCCCCCTTCACTGAAGTTCCCATTTGTTCCCTTGTCTTACGCACTTTATTTACCTCCTTCCAAAACATCTTTTTATTTTCCCTAAAATTTAATGATACTCTCTCACCCCAACTGTCATTTTTTTCTTTTTTTTATCATACTTTGTCGCTGTCTGCCGTGTTAGCGAGGTAGCGCAAGGAAACAGACGAAAGAATGGCCCAACCGACCCACATACACATGTATATATATACACGTCCACACAAGCACATATACATACCTATACATCTCAACGTATACATATGTGTACACACACACATATATACATATATGCACATATATATGATTCATAATATCTGCCCTTATTCATTTCCGGCGCCACCCCGCCACACATGAAATGACAACCCACTGCCTCCGCATGTGCTCGAGGTAGCACTAGGAAAAGACAAGAAAGGCCACATTCGTTCACACTCAGCCTCTAGCTGTCATGTATAATGCACCGACACTACAGCTCCCTTTCCAAATCCAAGCCCCACAAAACTTTCCATGGTTTACCCCAGACGTTTCACATGCCCTGATTCAATCCACTGATAGCACGTCGACCCCGGTATACCATATCGTTGCAATTCACTCTATTCCTTGCACGCCTTTCACCCTCCTGCATGTTCAGGCCCCGATCACTCAAAATCTTTTTCATTCCATCTTTCCACCTCCAATTTCGTCTCCCACTTCTCCTCGTACCCTTCAACTCTGACACATATATCCTCTTGGTCAACCTTTCTTCACTCATTCTCTCCATGTGACAAACCATTTCAAAACACCCTCTTCTGCTCTCTCAACCACACTCTATTTATTACCACACATCTCTCTCACCCTTTCATTACTTACTCAATCAAAGCACCTCACACCACATATTGTCCTGAAACATCTCATTTCCAACACATCCACCCTCCTCCGCATAACTCTATCTATAGCTCACGCCTCGCAACCATATAACATTGTCGGAACCACTATTCCTTCGAACATACCCAGCTTTGCCTTACGAGATAACGTTCTCCCCTTCCACCCACTTTTCAACGCTCCCAGAATTTTTGTCCCCTCCCCCACTCTATGATTCACTTCCGCTTCCATGGTTCCATCCGCTGCCAAATCCTCTCCGAGACATCTAAAACACTTCACTTCCTCCAGTTTTTCTCCATTCAAACGTACCTCCCAATTCACTTGTCCCTCATCCCTACTGTACCTAATAACCTTGCTCTTATTCACATTTGCTCTCACCTTTCTTCTTTCACTTACTTTATCAAACTCAGTCACCAGCTTCTGCAGTTTCTCACACGAATCAGGCAACAGCGATGTATCATCAGTGAACAACATCTAACTCACTTCCCAAGCTCTCTCATCCACAACAGACTGCATACTTGCCCCTCTCTCCAAAACTCTTGCATTCACTTCCCTAGCAACCCCATCCATAAACAAATTAAACCATGGAGACATGGAAGCGGGAGTGAATCATAGGATGGGGAAGGGGGAGAAAGTTTTGGGAGCCTTGAAGAATGTGTGGAAGTCAAAAACATTATCTCAGAAAGCAAAAATGGGTATGTTTGAAGGAATAGTGGATCCACCAATGGTATATGGTTACGAGGGGTGGGCTATGGATAGAGGTGTGCAGAGGAGGGTGGAAGTGCTGGAAATGAGATGTTTGAGGACAATATGTGATGTGAGGTCGTTTGATCGAGTAAGTAATAATAGGGTAAGAGAGATGTGTGGTAAAAAAAAGAGTGTGGTTGAGAGAGCAGAAGAGGGTGTTTTGAAATGGTTTGGTCACATGGAGAGAATGAATGTGGAAAGATTGACCAAGAGGATATATGAGTCAGAGGTGGAGGGAACGAGAAGTGGGAGACCAAATTGGAGGTGGATAGATGGAGTGAAAAATATTTTGAGTGATCGGGGCCTGAACATGCAGGAGCGTGAAAGGCGTGCAAGGAATAGAGTGAATTGGAACGATGTGGTATACCGGAGCCGACGTGCTGTCAATGGATTGAACTAGGGCATATGCAGCGTCTGGGCTAAACCATGGAAAGTTCTTTTTGGCCTGAATGTGGAAAGGGAGCTGTGGTTTCCATGCATTATTACATGACAACTAGAGACTCAGTGTGAAAGAAAGTGGCCTTTGTTGTCTTTTCTTAGCGCTACCTCGGGCACTTTTGGGTGGAGGGAGTTGTTATTTCATATGTGGCAGGGTGGCGACAGGAAGGAATAAAGGCAGACCGTATAAATTATGTACATATGTATATATGTAATGTCTGTGTATGGATATATATGTATACGGGGAGATCTATAGGTATGTATATTTGCGTGGGTGGACGTGTATATATATACATGTGTATGTAGGTGGGTTGGGTCATTCTTTTGTCTGTTTCGTTGCGCTACCTCGCTAACGCGGGAGACAGCGACAAAGTAAAATAAATAAATAAAATGATAGAGAAATGTATATATATATATATCCCTGGGGATAGGGGAGAAAGAATACTTCCCACGTGTTCCTGCGTGTCGTAGAAGGCGACTAAAAGGGGAGGGAGCGGGGGGCTGGAAATCCTCCCCTCTCACAATTTTTTTTTTATTTTCCAAAAGAAGGAACAGAAAAGGGGGCCAGGTGAGGATATTCACTCAAAGGCCCAGTCCTCTGTTCTTAACGCTACCTCGCTAATGCGGGAAATGGCGAATAGTTTGAAAAAGATATATATATATATATATATATATATATATATATATATATATATATATATATATATATATATATATATATATATATATATATATATTTACATAAGTATACGTTTCGAATACGGAAGTAGGAGAGATTGCCAGAGAGCGTTATTGGATTATGTGCTAATTGATAGGCGCGCGAAATAGGGACTTTTGGATGTAAATATGCTGAGAGGTGCAACTGCAGGGATGTCTGATCATTATCTTGTGGATGGAAAGATGAAGATTTGTATAGGTTTTCAGAAAAGAAGAGAACATGTTGGGGTGAAAAGATTGGTGAGAGTAAGTGAGTTTGGGAAGGAGACTTGTGCGAGGAAGTACGACGAGAGACTGAGTACAGAATGGAAAAAAGGTGAGAACAAAGGACGTAAAGGAAGTGGGTGAGGAATGGAATGTATTTAGGGAAGCAGTGATGGCTTGCGCAAAAGATGCTTGTGGCATGAGAAGCTTAGGAGGTGGGCAGATTAGAAAAGGTAATGAGTGGTGGAATGAAGAAGTAAGATTATTAGTGAAAGAGAAGAGAGAGGCATTCGGAGGATTTTTGCAGGGAAACTTTTGCAGAGAAAGGTGCAAGAGGTGAAAAAGAGGGCAAATGAGAGTTGGGGTGAGAGAGTATCATTAAATTTTAGGGAGAATAAAAAGATTTTTTGGAAGGAGATAAATAAAAGTGCGTGGAACAAATGGGAACTTCAGTGAAGGGGCTAGTGGGGAAGTGATAACAAGTAGTGGTGGTGTGAGAAGGAGATGGAGTGAATAATTTAAAGGTTTGTTGAATATGTTTGATGATAGAGTGGCAGATATAAGGTGTTTTGGTCGAGGTGGTGTGTAAAGTGAAAGGGTTAGGGAAAATGATTTGGTAAACAGAGAAGAGGTAGTGAAAGCTTTGCGGAAGATGAAAGCAGGCAAGGCAGCAGGTTTGGATGGTATTGCAGTGGAATGTATAAAAGAAAGGGGGTGACTGTATTGTTGACTGGTTGGTAAGGTTATTTAGTGTATGTATGACTCATGGTGAAGTAGCTTAGGATTGGCGAAATGCTTGTATAGTGCCATTGTACAAAGGCAAGGGGATAAAGGTGAGTATTCAAATTACAGAGGTATAAGTCTGTTGAGTATTCCTGGTAAATTATATGGGAGGGTATTGATTGAGAGGGTGAAGGCATGTACAGAGCATCAGATTGGGGAAGAGTAGTGTCGTTTCAGAAGTGGTAGAGGATGTGTGGATCAGATGTTTGCTTTGAAGAATGTATGTGAGAAATACTTAGAAAAGCAAGTGGATTTGTATGTAGCATTTATAGATCTGGAGAAGGCATTTGATAGAGTTGATAGAGAGGCTCTGTGGAAGGTATTAAGAATATATGGTGTGGGAGGCACGTTGTTAAAGGCAGTGAAAAGTTTTTATCGAGGATGTAAGGCATGTGTACGTGTAGGAAGAGAGGGAAGTGATTGGTTCTCAGTGAATGTTGGTTTGTGGCAGGGGTGTGTGATGTCTCCATGGTTGTTTAATTTGTTTATGGATGGGGTTGTTAGGGAGGTGAATGCAAGATTTTTAGAAAGAGGGGCAAGTATGCAGTCGGTTGTGGATGAAAGAGCTTGGGAAGTATATTAGTTGTTGTTCGCTAATGATACAGCACTGGTGGCTGATTCATGTGAGAAACTGCATAAGCTGGTGACTGAGTTTGATAAAGTGTGCGAAAGAAGAAAGCTGAGAGTAAATGTGAATAAGAGCAAGGTTACTGGGTACAGTAGGGTTGAGGGACAAGTCAACTGTAGGTGAGTTGGAATGGAGAAAAACTGGAGGAAGTGAAGTGTTTTAGATATGTGGGAGTGGATTTAGCAGCGGATGGAACTATGGAAGCGGAAGTGAATTATCGGGTGGGTGAGGGGGTGAAAGTTCTGAGAGCGTTGAAGAATGTGTGGAAGTCGAGAACATTATATCGGAAATCTAAAATGGGTATGTTTGAAGGAATAGTGGTTCCAACAATGTTATATGGTTGCGAGGCGTGGGCTATGGACAGAGTTGTGCGGAGGGTGGATGTGCTGGAAATGAGATGTTTGAGGACAGTATGTGGTGTGAAGTGGTTTGATCGAGTAAGTAATGTAAGGGTAAGAGAGATGTGTGGTAATAAAAAGAGTGTGGTTGAGAGAGCAGAAGAGGGTGTTTTGAAATGGTTTGGTCACATGGAGAGAATGAGTGAGGAAAGACTGACCAAGATGATATATGTGTCAGAGGTGGAGGGAACGAGGAGAAGTGGGAGACCAAATTGAAGGTGGAAAGATGGAGTGAAAAAGATTTTGAGTGATCGGAGCCTGAACATGGAGGAGGGTGAAAGGCGTGCAAGGAACAGAGTGAATTGGAACGATATGGTATACCGGGGTCGACGTGCTGTCAGTGTATTGAACCAGGGCATGTGAAGCGTCTGGGGTAAGCCTTGGAAAGTTTTGTTTGGCCTGGATGTAGAAAGGGAGCTGTGGTTTCGGTGCATTATTACATGACAGCTAGAGACTGAGAGTGAACGAATGTGGCCTTTGTTGTCCTTTCCTAGCGCTACCTCGCGCACATGAGGGGGGAGGGGGTTGTTATTTCATGTGTGGCGGGGTGGCCATGGGAATGAATAAAGGCAGACAGTATGAATTATGTACATGTGTATATATGTACACGTCTGTGTGTTTATTTATATGTATACATTGAGATGTATAGGTATGTATATTTGCGTGTGTGGACGTGTATGTATATACATGTGTATGTGGGTGGGTTGGGCCATTCTTTCGTCTGTTTCCTTGCGCTACCTCGCTAACGCGGGAGACAGCGACAAAGCAAAATAAATATAAAATAAAATATACATATATATATATATATATATATATATATATATATATATATATATATATATATATATATATATATATAATGAAAGGTTGTTCCAGGACTTCGCTTGCAGGTTGTTACACTGTGAATGAGAAATCACTTTCGGAGACGCCGTCATTGTCATTGGACAGAGAAGTAGTTTTGATGACTTCCTCACTGAAAGCGAGACCATAGTTTACCTACCTCAGCGTGGAATGTTGTCTTTGAGCTACAGGAGCCCCTTTATGGGGTTATTAGGAGTGGAGGCGCCGTATGATGATAAGCTGTGAAACCGGAGAGAGAGAGAGAGAGAGAGAGAGAGAGAGAGAGAGAGAGAGAGAGAGAGAGAGAGAGAGAGAGAGAGAGAGAGAGAGAGAGAGAGAGAGAGAGAGAGAGAGAGAGAATGTATGGTCGTTCTATGAAGAAAAAAGAAAGTCATTACACCTGTTATCATATATCCTATATATTAGATTTACTTCCAACGGTTTCATGGTCTTTGTTGACCACACGTCTGTGTCTTGCGTGCGAGAGTATTACTAATGGCCGTTGGAGGTGCTTGTTACCCACACACCTTTGACATCACGCATCGACTGCATGACCTGGCTTCTGACAAGACCCCTAAGGATCATGTCAAGGGCTTAGCCATTTTTACAAAATGATTTTAACCTCAAACTCAAGCGTCTTACCGTCATATTCAAGACCGTGCGGCGCGCGGAAGGGACATGGTGTCGTGCTTTTTGGATTGATTTGATAGAGAATAATGCAGAAGTATAGCGTATGGTAGTAGAGTAGGAAGTATTGGGAGATGCAGTTCTGGAAACAACGGTGAAACGCGTACGATATTACGAGGTAAAGTCTGGGTATATAGCGTGGCAGTATATTAAAGTACAGCAGGAGAGTCAGTGTAGTGATTCCAGGTGCTGGTTGCTGGAGATCATGCACTGGGGATGTTTCATGGTGGGTGACGTGAGGGAAGGGATTTTAGGAGCCGGAAAGTTTGGGAGTTGTCCTTCCAGTGTTTACGCCCTTTTTCTTAGGTTCAGCAGATGTTAATCCAATCACGCATTCGCATTTGTTTTAAAACCATTACATTTTCCCTCCAGTTAGTCTCCTAAAAATGGAGTTAGATAAGAACAGTGACCGACTGTACAGCTTGGGGGCAGTATTGCTGCGCAAACAAGAGATGGACACAGAAAAATGCAAGCTGGAGGCGCGAGTCTCAGGGAGAAACAAGGTCACCTACCCCAACAGCATCAGTAACACAGAAAATGAGTAACTTTTCTCATCTCAAAGCTTGGAAACATTGTAGACTTGTGTAATTACAAGGCAAAAAAAACACATTTCAGCTGGATATGCCGAGCAGTAACATTTATGCTAATACTTTGAATTAACCTTTCTACCTTAATGCTGAGTAAGATCAAGAGTTTCGGACTCTGTCTGTCTGCAGTGACGTTCCCACGGGACCAGGTGGGCCGAGCAGTGTGTTCCGACGCTGTTCCAATGACTGTGGCTTTGGCTGCATATACATCACGATTCTATTATTACCTTTTGTTTTTGTTGATATCAACCTAATGGACGTGTGGTCAGACTACAAAACAAAGATGTGTGTAGGCAATGGATTTTGAAAACTGTTAGCCTGATGATTATTTTGGGTCTGTACTCCAGCATTAAGACCACCTGACACGTTTGGTAACTGCCAGCATAGTTGATCGCTCGCAGCCTCTCTCCCCTCCCTACCCCAGCAGGCAAGTATCCCCCCCCCACACAACAGACCCACCAAAACCCCCCGCCCACACTACCTCCGTCCTCACCCGCCTGCCACTGCCACCCACTCAAACCCCTGCCCTGCCACCGCATTGTCCCACCCGCATCTAGAACTACCGTTGACAGTAGTGCACTACTGTTACCTTATATGCATAAATTCATATATATATATATATATATATATATATATATATATATATATATATATATATATATATATATATATGGGAGGGTATTGATTGAGAGGGTGAAGGCATGTACAGAGCATCAGATTGGGGAAGAGCAGTGTGGTTTCAGAAGTGGTAGAGGATGTGTGGATCAGGTGTTTGCTTTGAAGAATGTATGTGAGAAATACTTAGAAAAGCAAATGGATTTGTATGTAGCATTTATGGATCTGGAGAAGGCATATGATAGAGTTGATAGAGATGCTCTGTGGAAGGTATTAAGAATATATGGTGTGGGAGGAAAGTTGTTAGAAGCAGTGAAAAGTTTTTATCGAGGATGTAAGGCATGTGTACGTGTAGGAAGAGAGGAAAGTGATTGGTTCTCAGTGAATGTAGGTTTGCGGCAGGGGTGTGTGATGTCTCCATGGTTGTTTAATTTGTTTATGGATGGGGTTGTTAGGGAGGTAAATGCAAGAGTTTTGGAAAGAGGGGCAAGTATGAAGTCTGTTGGGGATGAGAGAGCTTGGGAAGTGAGTCAGTTGTTGTTCGCTGATGATACAGCGCTGGTGGCTGATTCATGTGAGAAACTGCAGAAGCTGGTGACTGAGTTTGGTAAAGTGTGTGGAAGAAGAAAGTTAAGAGTAAATGTGAATAAGAGCAAGGTTATTAGGTACAGTAGGATTGAGGGTCAAGTCAATTGGGAGGTGAGTTTGAATGGAGAAAAACTGGAGGAAGTGAAGTGTTTTAGATATCTGGGAGTGGATCTGGTAGCGGATGGAACCATGGAAGCGGAAGTGGATCATAGGGTGGGGGAGGGGGCGAAAATTCTGGGGGCCTTGAAGAATGTGTGGAAGTCGAGAACATTATCTCGGAAAGCAAAAATGGGTATGTTTGAAGGAATAGTGGTTCCAACAATGTTGTATGGTTGCGAGGCGTGGGCTATGGATAGAGTTGTGCGCAGGAGGATGGATGTGCTGGAAATGAGATGTTTGAGGACAATGTGTGGTGTGAGGTGGTTTGATCGAGTGAGTAACGTTTGAAGTGCTTTGGGCACATGGAGAGAATGAGTGAGGAAAGATTGACCAAGAGGATATATGTGTCGGAGGTGGAGGGAACGAGGAGAAGAGGGAGACCAAATTGGAGGTGGAGAGATGGAGTGAAAAAGATTTTGTGTGATCGGGGCCTGAACATGCAGGAGGGTGAAAGGAGGGCAAGGAATAGAGTGAATTGGAGCGATGTGGTATACCGGGGTTGACGTGCTGTCAGTGGACTGAATCAAGGCATGTGAAGCGTCTGGGGTATACCATGGAAAGCTGTGTAGGTATGTATATTTGCGTCTGTGGACGTATGTATATACATGTGTATGGGGGGGTTGGGCCATTTCTTTCGTCTGTTTCCTTTCGCTACCTCGCAAACGCGGGAGACAGCGACAAAGTATATTAATAATAATAATAATATATATATATATATACATATATATATATATATATATATATATATATATATATATATATATATATATATATATATATATATATATATATATATATATATATTTTTTTTTTTTTTTCTTTTTCTTTTTTGCTTTGTCGCTGTCTCCCGCGTTTGCGAGGTAGTGCAAGGAAACAGACGAAAGAAATGGCCCAACCCACCCCCATACACATGTATATACATACACGTCCACACACGCAAATATACATACCTATACATCTCAATGTACACATATATATACACACACAGACATATACATATATACCCATGCACACAATTCATACTGTCTGCCTTTATTCATTCCCATCGCCACCTCGCCACACATGGAATACCATCCCCCTCCCCCCTCATGTGTGCGAGGTAGCACTAGGAAAAGACAACAAAGGCCTCATTCGTTCACACTCAGTCTCTAGCTGTCATGCAATAATGCCCGAAACCACAGCTCCCTTTCCACATCCAGGCCCCACACAACTTTCCATGGTTTACCCCAGACGCTTCACATGCCCTGATTCGATCCACTGACAACACGTCAACCCCGGTATACCACATCGATCCAATTCATTCTATTCCTTGCCCGCCTTTCACCCTCCTGCATGTTCAGGCCCCGATCACTCAAAATCTTTTTCACTCAATCTTTCCACCTCAAATTTGGTCTCCCACTTCTCCTCGTTCCCTCCACCTCCGACACATATATCCTCTTGGTCAATCTTTCCTCACTCATTCTCTCCATGTGCCCAAACCATTTCAAAACACCCTCTTCTGCTCTCTCAACCACGCTCTTTTCATTTCCACACATCTCTCTTACCCTTACATTACTTACTCGATCAAACCACCTCACAACATCTCATTTCCAGCACATCCACCCTCCTGCGCACAATTCTATCCATAGCCCACGCCTCGCAACCATACAACATTGTTGGAACCACTGTTTCTTCAAACATAGCCATTTTTGCTTTCCGAGATAATGTTCTCGACTTCCACACATTCTTCAAGGCTCCCTGGATTTTCGCCCCCTCCCCCACCCTATGATTCACTTCCGCTTCCGTGGTTCCATCCGCTGCCAGATCCACTCCCAGATATCTAAAACACTTTACTTCCTCCAGTTTTTCTCCATTCAAACTTACCTCCCAATTGACTTGACCCTCAACCCTACTGTACCTAATAACCTTGCTCTTATTCACATTTACTCTTAACTTTCTTCTTTCACACACTTTAGAAACTCAGTCACCAGCTTCTGCAGTTTCTCACATGAATCAGCCACCAGCGCTGTATCATCAGCGAACAACAACTGACTCACTTCCCAAGCTCTCTCATCCCCAACAGACTTCATATATATATATATATATATATATATATATATATATATATATATATATATATATATATATATATATATATATATATATATATATATATATATATATATATATAAACATAAAACATCTGTCCAGGTGTATTTTGGGCAGTGTTAAGGTGACCAACGAGTAGCACCTAAGTGTCAGTAATGCAGCGTCCAACACTGGGAGCTGGTAAAGCTGCATGAACATGCTATGGCAGCGTACGGAGCCCGGGCCACCTGGCCCAACACATCAACCGTATTGCCCCATCACACCCAACACTGCGTCATGGTACCTATCGTATGGTCGGTGTGTACTCTCTGGCCAAGACGTCCTTATCGTGTGATGGGGTAACCATACGTGGCATAATACAGCATATCTACACCAGTAGCCGATATGATTACCACATGGCTCACAAATGGTAGATAACAACAATCGTCTAGTTACATGGTTTGTTCGGGTTTCGATGATTCGCAGGTCATTCGAATCCCAGCTGCTGTTGACGTGTGGGAGGCATGTATACCGATGTCAGTTCACATTCTGTACCCTACCTATCAGGTGCATACGTCAGCTGTACACACAATAGTCATGTAGAGATGATATTTAAGGGAGCAAAGGCGGGTTGAGGCTGGGTAGCTGCCGCAACACCACACCACAGTATTGTTGTTATGTTCTAAATACCAGATATGATTAGGTTACAATACGAAACTGAGAGATCCATCGTGGACAGATGACAGTCCACTATTTCTGTAAAATGCCATCAGTGTCGAGATGTCAGTCAGTAAACACTGACCAAACCCAAGACGCAGCAGTGACCAGTGAAGACGGTGTTCGGACATCCTCATGCAGCATTACAAGTTTCAAACTGGTTGTCGTTTAATTGCCTTTATCTAGTTAAATATCCGCAGTCACTGAATAATATATATATTGTTAGGTTCTCATAACATATATATATATATATATATATATATATATATATATATCTTTCTTTCATACTATTCGCCATTTCCCGCATTAGCAAGGTAGCGTTAAAAACAGAGGACTGGGCCTCTGAGGGAATATCCTCACCTGGCCTCATTCTCTGTTCCTTCTTTTGGAAAATTAAAAAAAACGAGAGGGGAGGATTTCCAGCCCCACGCTCCCTCCCCTTTTAGTCGCCTTCTACGACACGCAGGGAATACGTGGGAAGTATTCTTTCTCCCCTATCCCCAGGGATATATATATATATATATATATATATATATATATATATATATATATATATATATATGTATATATCTTTTTCTTTTAAACTATTCGCCATTTCCCGCGTTAGCGAGGTAGCGTTAAGAACAGAGGACTGGGCCTTTGAGGGAATATCCTCACCTGGCCCCCTCTGTTCCTTCTTTTGGAAAATTAAGAAAAGAAAAAAAAAGAAAAAACGAGAGGGGAGGATTTCCAGCCCCCCGCTCCCTCCCCTTTTAGTCGCCTTCTACGACACGCAGGGAATACGTGGGAAGTATTCTTTCTCCCCTATCCCCAGGGATATATATATATATATATATATATATATATATACATATATATATATATATCCCTGGGGATAGGGGAGAAAGAAAACTTCCCACGCATTCCTCATGTCGTAGAAGGCGACTAAAGGGGACGGGAGCGGGGGGCCAGAAACCTTCCCCTCCTTATATTTTGACTTTCTAAAAGGGGAAACAGAAGGAGTCACGCGGGGAGTGCTCATCCTCCTCGAAGGCTCAGATTGGGGTGTCTAAATGTGTGTGGCTGTAGCCAAGATGAGAAAAAAAAAAAGGAGAGATAGGTATTATGTTTGAGGAAAGGAACCTGGATGTTTTGGCTCTGAGTGAAACGAAGTTCAAGGGTAAAGGGGAAGAGTGGTTTGGGAATGTATTGGGAGTAAAGTCAGGGGTTAATGAGAGGACATGAGCAAGGGAGGGAGTAGCACTACTCCTGAAACAGGAGTGGTGGGAGTATGTGATAGTGTAAGAAAGTAAACTCTAGATTGATATGGGTAAAACTGAAAGTGCATGGAGAGAGATGGGTGATTGTTGGTGCATATGGACCTGGGCATGATAAGAAAGATCATGTGAGGCAAGTGTTTTGGGAGCAGCTGAGTGAGTGTGGTAGTAGTTTTGATGCACGAGACCGAGTTATAGTGATGGGTGATTTGAATGCAAAGGTGAGTGATGTGGCAATTGAGGGAATTATTGGTGTACATGGGGTGTTCAGTGTTGTAAATGGAAATGGTGAAGAGCTTGTAGATTTATGTGCTGAAAAAGGACTGGTGATTGGGAATACCTGGTTTAAGCAGAGAGATAGATACACATAAGTATACGTATGTAAGTAGGAGAGATGGCCAGAGAGCGTTATTGGATTACGTGTTAATTGATAGGCGAACGAAAGCGAAACTTTTGGATGTTAATGTGCTGAGAGGTGCAATTAGAGGGATGTCTGACCATTATATTGTGAAGGCGAAGGTGAAGATTTGGAGAGGTTTTCAGAAAAGAAGAGAGAATGTTGGGGTGAAAAGAGTGGTGAGAATAAGTGAGCTTGGGAAGGGACTTGTGTGAGGAAGTACCAGGAGAGACTGAGTACAGAATGGAAAAAGGTGAGAACAAAGGACGTAAGGGGAGTGGGGAAGGAATGGGATGTGCTTATGGAAGCAGTGATGTCTTGTGCAAAAGATGCTTGTGGCATGAGAAGCGAGGGAGATGGGCAGATTAGAAAGGGTAGTGAGTGGTGGGATAAAGTAAGATTATTTGTGAAAGAGAAGAGAGAGGTATTTGGACGATTTTTGCAGGGAAATAATGCAAATGACTGGGAGATGTATAAAAGAAAGAGGCAGAAAGGTCAAGAGAAAAGTGCAAGAGGTTAAAAAGAGGGCAAATGAGAGTTGGGGTGAGAGAGTATCATTAGATTTTAGGGAGAATAAAAAGATGTTTGGGAAGGAGGTAAATATATTGCGTAAGACAAGGGAACAAATGGAACATCAATGAAGGGGGCTAATGGGGAGGTGATAACAAGTAGTGGTGATGTGAGAAGGAGATGGTGTGAGTATTTTGAAGGTTTGTTGAATGTGTTTGATGATAGAGTGCCAGATATAGGATCTTTTGGTCTAGGTGGTTTGCAAAGTGAGGGGGTTAGGGAAAATGATTTGGTAGACAGAGAAGAGGTAGTAAAAGCATTGCGGAAGATGAAAGCGGCAAGGCAGCAGGTTTGGATGGTATTGCAGTGGAATCTATTAAAAAAGGGGGTGACTGTATTGTTCACTGGTTGCTAAGGTTATTTAATGTATGTATGACTCATGGTGAGGTGCCTTAGGATTAGCGGAATGCTTACATGGTGCCATTGTACAAATTCAAAGGGGATAAAAGTGAGTGCTCAAATTACAGAGGTATAAGTTTGTTGAGTATTCCTGGTAAATTATATGGGAGGTTATTGATTGAGAGGGTGAAGGCATGTACAGAGCATCAGATTGGGGAAGAGTAGTGTGGTTTCAGAAGTGGTAGAGGATGTGTGGATCGGGTGTTTGCTTTGAAAGATGTATGTGAGAAATACTTAGAATTGCAAATGGATTTGTATGTAGCATTTATGGATCTGGAGAAAGCATATGATAGAGTTGATAGAGATGCTCTGTGGAAGGTGTTAAGAATATTTTGTGTGGGAGGCAAGTTGTTAGAAGCAGTGATGAGTTTTTATCGAGGATGTAAGGCATGTGTACTTATCGGAAGAGAGGAAAGTGATTGGTTCCCAGTGAATGTAGGTTTGTGGCAGGGGTGTGTGATGTCTCCATGGTTGTTTAATTTGTTTATGGATGGGGTTGTTAGGGAGGTGAATGCAAGAGTTTTGGAAAGAGGGGCAAGTATGCAGTCTGTTGGGGATGAGAGAGCTTGGGAAGTGATCAGTTGTTGTTCGCTGATGATACAGCGCTGGTGGCTGATTCATGTGAGAAACTGCAGAAGCTGGTGACTGAGTTTGGTAAAGTGTGCGAAAGAAGAAAGCTGAGAGTAAATGTGAATAAGAGCAAGGTTATCAGGTACATTAGGGTTGAGGGACAAGTCAACTGGGAGGTAAGTTTGAATGGAGAAAAACTGGAGGAAGTGAAGTGTTTTAGATATCTGGGAGTGGATTTGGCAGCGGATGGAGCCATGGAAGCGTAAGTGAATCATAGGGTGGGGGAGGGGGCGAAAGTTCTTAGAGCGTTGAAGAATATGTGAAAGTCGAGAACATTATCTCGGAAAGCAAAAATGAGTATGTTTGAAGGAATAGTGATTCCAACTATGTTATATGGTTACGAGTCGTGGGTTCTGGATAGAGTTGTGCGGAGGAGGGTGGATGTACTGGAAATGAGATGTTTGGGGACAATATGTGGTGTGAGGTGGTTTGGTCGAGTAAGTGATAACAGGGTAAGAGAGATGTGTTGTAATAAAAAGAGTATGGTTGAGAGAGTAGAAGAGGGTGTTTTGAAATGATTTGGTCACATGGAGAGAATGAGTGAGGAAAGATTGACAAAGAGGATATGTGTGTCAGAGGTGGAGGGAACGAGGAGAAGTGGGAGACCAAATTGGAGGTGGAATGATGGAGTGAAAAAGATTTTGAGTGATCGGGGCCTGAACATGCAGGAGGGTGAAAGGCGTGCAAGGAATAGAGTGAATTAGAATGATGTGGTATGCCGGGGTCGACGGGCTGTGAATGGATTGAACCAGTTCATGTGGAACGCCTGAGGTAAATAATGGAAATTTCTGTGGGGCCTGGATGTGGAAAGGGAGCTGTGGTTTCAGTGCATTATTACATGACAGCTAGAGACTAAGTGTGAACGAATGGGGCCTTTGTTGTCTTTTCCTAGCGGTACATCGCGCACATGAGGGGGCAGGGGGTTGTTATTTCATGTATGGCGGGGTGGCGATGGGAATGAATAAAGGCAGACACTATGTATTATGTACATGTGTATATATGTATATGTCTGTGTGTTTATATATATGTATACGTTGAGATGTATAGGTATGTATATTTGCGTGTGTGGACGTGTAGGTATATACATGTGAATGTGGGTGTGTTAGGCCATTCTTTCGTCTGTTTCCTTGCGCTACCTCGCTAACGCGGGAAACAGCAACAAAGCAAAATAATAATGAATAGATAATATATATATATATACATATATATATATATATATATATATATATATATATATATATATATATATATATATATATATATATATATATATATATATATATATATATATATATATATATATATATATACAAAAAGTACACAAGTAGCGAGTTTATATAAGATGCAGGTAAAAACCACGTGGAAACGGTAAATTCCAAGTGCCAAACGCTCTCGTATTTCGTACGAACTGATTACAGATACAGAGAACCTAACTATAATATACCAGCTGCCATTGGACGAGGCAGGCAAAAAAATTAAGAAACAGGTGAAGGGATTATCGCACAGGTCACCATGGATGACGTCACCCCTTTCAAGTTACATACTCTGATTAAACTTTGTTCTGGGAAACATAATTAGATTTTTTTCACTTATAAAGTTATCTAATTCACATATACCATAACAATATCTCTACTATGTTTGATAAGAGACGATTCAACAATAATTCTATCCATTACTGAGTTATTGTATATGATAACTGTAAAACTGATCCAGTCAATTTGATGACCAAATTCTTTGAGGTGGACAAATTGTAGATTCATGGCCACACCTAACACTATTATTATGTTGTTTAACCCTGATCCTAAGAACTTTACCTGTTTGACCAATGTAAAGCTGATCACACTATTAATATACAGTGGATATTGTAGACTCAACCCTTCCGAGAAGTTGCGGAATTTCAGAAAATACAGTTGGCGAAAGTCTTATCAGAGATTCTGTAACTTCTCAGAAGGGTTTTGTACAATATCCCCCGTCAAGGGTGTGGTCAATTTTACGTTAGTGAAACTGGTAAGGTTCGTATGATCTGGGTTAAACAACAGTAGAATCGTGTTAGGTATGACCAGGAATCCTTACAGCAATTTATATATATATATATATATATATATATATATATATATATATATATATATATATATATATATATATATATATATATATATATATATATATATATATATATATAAATATATATATATATATATATATATATATATATATATATATATATATATATATATATTTTATTTTTTTTTTATTATACTTTGTCGCTGTCTCCCGCGTTTGCGAGGTAGCGCAAGGAAACAGACGAAAGAAATGCCCCCCCCCCCATACACATGTATATACATACGTCCACACACGCAAATATACATACCTACACAGCTTTCCATGGTTTACCCCAGACGCTTCACATGCCCTGCTTCAATCCACTGACAGCACGTCAACCCCGGTATACCACATCGCTCCAATTCACTCTATTCCTTGCCCCCCTTTCACCCTCCTGCATGTTCAGGCCCCGATCACACAAAATCTTTTTCACTCCATCTTTCCACCTCCAATTTGGTCTCCCTCTTCTCCTTGTTCCCTCCACCTCCGACACATATATCCTCTTGGTCAATCTTTCCTCACTCATCCTCTCCATGTGCCCAAACCACTTCAAAACACCCTCTTCTGCTCTCTCAACCACGCTCTTTTTATTTCCACACATCTCTCTTACCCTTACGTTACTCACTCGATCAAACCACCTCACACCACACACTGTCCTCAAACATGTCATTTCCAGCACATCCATCCTCCTGCGCACAACTCTATCCATAGCCCACGCCTCGCAAACATACAACATTGTTGGAACCACCATTCCTTCAAACATACCCATTTTTGCTTTCCGAGATAATGTTCTCGACTTCCACACATTCTTCAAGGGCCCCAGGATTTTCGCCCCCTCCCCCACCCTATGATCCACTTCCGCTTCCATGGTTCCATCCGCTGCCAGATCCACTCCCAGATATCTAAAACACTTCACTTCCTCCAGTTTTTCTCCATTCAAACTCACCTCCCAATTGACTTGACCCTCAACCCTACTGTACCTAATAACCTTGCTCTTATTCACATTTACTCTTAACTTTCTTTTTCCACACACTTTTCCAAACTCAGTCACCAGCTTCTGCAGTTTCTCACATGAATCAGCCACCAGCGCTGTATCATCAGCGAACAACAACTGACTCACTTCCCAAGCTCTCTCATCCCCAACAGACTTCATACTTGCCCCTCTTTCCAAAACTCTTGCATCTACCTCCCTAACAACCCCATCCATAAACAAATTAAACAACCATGGAGACATCACACACCCCTGCCGCAAACCTACATTCACTGAGAACCAATCACTTTCCTCTCTTCCTACACGTACACATGCCTTACATCCTCGATAAAAACTTTTCACTGCTTCTAACAACTTTCCTCCCACACCATATATTCTTAATACCTTCCACAGAGCATCTCTATCAACTCTATCATATGCCTTCTCCAGATCCATAAATGCTACATACAAATCCATTTGCTTTTCTAAGTATTTCTCACATACATTCTTCAAAGCAAACACCTGATCCACACATCCTCTACCACTTCTGAAACCACACTGCTCTTCCCCAATCTGATGCTCTGTACATGCCTTCACCCTCTCAATCAATACCCTCCCATATAATTTACCAGGAATACTCAACAAACTTATACCTCTGTAATTTGAGCACTCACTCTTATCCCCTTTGCCTTTGTACAATGGCACTATGCACGCATTCCGCCAATCCTCAGGCACCTCACCATGAGTCATACATACATTAAATAACC
The DNA here is from genome assembly GCF_036320965.1 of Panulirus ornatus. Lineage (NCBI taxonomy): Eukaryota > Metazoa > Arthropoda > Malacostraca > Decapoda > Palinuridae > Panulirus > Panulirus ornatus. Next base: position 73,136,498 of record NC_092234.1, read on the forward strand.
TTACCAACCAGTCAACAATACAGTCACCCCCTTTTTTAATAAATTCCACTGCAATACCATCCAAACCCGCTGCCTTGCCGGCTTTCATATATATATATATATATATATATATATATATATATATATATATATATATATATATATATATATATATATATATATATATATATATATATATATATATATATAAATATCTATCTTCGAAATGAAGAAGATGAAGTGAACCACAGTAGTAGTAAGAGAGAAGGAACCCTTCCGCCGCTTAGGTCTAGAAGGAGGAGTCTATCCCGCGTGGGGAAAGCTCCGGTTTCTACCCTATCCCTGGGGATAGGGGATAAAGAATACTTCCCACGTATTCCCTGCGTGTCGTAGAAGACGACTAAAAGGGAAGGGAGCAGGGGGCTGGAAATCCTCCCCTCTCGTTTTTAGTTTTCCTAATGAAGGAACAGAGGAGGGGGCCAAGTGAGGATATTCCCTCAAGTACTCAGTCCTCTGTTCTTAACGCTACCTTGCTGACGCGGGAAATGGCGAATAGTATTAAAAAAAAAAAATATATATATATATATATATATATATATATATATATATATATATATATATATATATATTTATTTTGCTTTGTCGCTGTCTCCCGCGTTAGCGAGGTAGCGCAAGGAAACAGACGAAAGAATGGCCCAGCCCCTTCACATACACATGTATATACATACACGTCCACACACGCAAATATACATACCTATACACCTCAATGTATATATATATATATATACAAGCACAGACATATACATATATACACATGAAAATAATTCATACTGTCTACCTTTATTCATTCCCATCGCCATCTCGCCACACATGGAATGACAACCCCCTCCCCCCTCATGTGTGCGAGATAGCGCCAAGAAAAGACAACAAAGACCACACTCGTTCACACTCAGTCTCTAGCTGTCATGTAATAATGCACCGAAACCGCAGCTCCCTTTCCATATCCAGGCCCCAGAGAAATTTCCGTTGTTTACCCCAGACGCATCTCATGCCCTGGTTCAATCCATTAACAGCACGTCGATCCCGGTATACCACATCGTTCAAATTCACTCTATTCCTTGCACGCCTTTCACTCTCCTGCATGTTCAGGCCCCGATCACTCAAAATCTTTTTTACTCCATCTTTCCACCTCCAATTTGGTCTCCCACTTCTCCTCATTCCCTCCACCTCTGACACATATATCCTCTTTGTCAATCTTTCCTCAATCATTCTCTCCATGTGACCAAACCATTTCAAAACACCCTCTTCTGCTCTCTCAACTCCACTCTTTTTCTTACCACACATATCTCTTTCCCTATTATTAATTACTCGATCAAACCACCTCACACCACATATTTTCTCAAACATCTCTTTTCCAGCACATCCACCCTCTTGCGCACAACTCTATCCATAGCCCACGCCTCGCAACCATACAACATTGTTGGAACCACTATTCCTTGAAACATACCCATTTTTGCTTTCCAAGATAATGTTCTTGAATTCCACACTTTCTTCAAGGCTCCCAGAATTTTCGCCCCCCTCCCCCACCCTGTGATTCACGTACGCTTCCATGGTTCCATCCGCTGCCAAATCCACTCCCTACATATCTAAAACACTTCACTTACTCCAGATTTCTCCATTCAAACTTACCTCCTAATTGGCTTGACTCTCAACCCTACTGTACCTAACAACCGTGCTCTTATTTACGTTTACTCTCAGCTTTCTTCTTTGGTACACTTTACCAATACTCAGTCACCAGCTTCTGCAGTTTCTCACATGAATCAGCCACCAGCGCTGTATCATCAGCGAACAACAACTGACTCACCTACCAAGCTCTCTCATCCACAACAGACTGCATACTTGTCCATCTTTCCAAAACTCTTGCATTCACCTCCCTAACAACCCCATCCATAAACAAATTAAACAACCATGGAGACATCACACACCCCTGTCGCAAACCTACATTCACTGAGAACCAATTACTTTCCTCTCTTCCTACACGTACACATGCATTGCATCCTCGATAAAAACTTTTCACTGGTTCTAACAACTTGCCTCCCACACCATATATTCTTAATACCTTCCACAGAGCATCTCTATCAATTCTATCGTATGCCCTCTCCAGATCCATAAATGCTACATACAAATCCATTTGCTTTTCTAAGTATTTCTCACATACATTCTTCAAAGCAAACACCCGATCCACACATCCTACCACTTCTGAAACCACACTGCTCTTCCCCAATCTGATGCTCTGTACATGCCTTCACCCTCTCCATCAATACCCTCCCATATAATTTACTAGGAATACTCAACAAACTTATACCTCTGCAATTTGAGCACTCACTCTTATCCCCTTTACCTTTGTACAATGGCACTATGCAAGCATTCCATCAATCCTCAGGCACCTCACCATGAATCATACATACATTAAATAACCTTTCCAACCAGTCAACAATACAATAACCCCCTTTTTTAATAAATTCCACTGCAATACCTTCCAAACCCGCTGCCTTGCCGGCTTTCATCTTCGGCAAAGCTTTTACTACCTCTTCTCCATTAACCAAATTATTTTCCTTAACCCTCTTACCTTGCACACCACCTCGACCAAAACACCCTATATCGGCCACTCTATCATCTAACACATTCAACAAACCTTCAAAATACTCACTCCATCTCCTTCTCACATCACCACTACTTGTTATCACCTCCCCATTAGCCCCCTTCACTGAAGTTCCCATTTGCTCCCTTGTCTTACGCAATGTATTTACCTCTTTCCAAAACATCTTTTTATTCTCCCTAAAATTTAATGATACTCTCTCACCCCAACTCTCATTTGCCCTCTTTTTCACTTCTTGCACCTTTCTCTTGACCTCCTGCCTCTTTCTTTTATACATCTCCCAGTCATTTGCATTATTATCCTGCAAAAATAGTCCAAATGCCTCTCTTCTCTTTCACTAATAATCTTACTGCTTCATCCCACCACTCCCTACCCTTTCTAATCTGTCCACCTCCCACTCTTCTCATGCCACAAGCATCTTTTGCGCAAGCCATCACTGCTCCCCTAAACACATTCCATTCCTCCCCCACTCCCCTTACCTCCTTTGTTCTCATCGTTTTCCATTCTGTACTCAGTCTCTCCTGGTACTTCCTCACACAAGTCTCCTTCCCAAGCTCACTTACTCTCACCTCTCTCTTCACCCCAACATTCTCTCTTCTTTTCTGAAAACCACTACAAATCTTCACCTTCGCCTCCAGAAGATAATGATCAGACATCCCCCCAGTTGCACCTCTCAGCACATTAACATCAAAAAGTCTCTTCATCGCGCGCCTTTCAATTAACACGTAATCCAATAACGCTCTCTGGCCATCTCTCTTACTTGCATACGTATACTTCCCAATCACCAGTCCTTTTTCAGCACATAAATCTACAAGCTCTTCACCATTTTTATTTTACTTTGTCGCTGTCTCCCGCGTTAGGGAGGTAGCGCAAGGAAACAGACGAAAGAATGGCTCAACCGACCCACATACACATGTATATACATACACGTCCTCACACGCACATATACATACCTATACATCTCAACGTATACATACATATACACTCACAAACATATACATATATACACATGTACATAATTCATACTGTCTGCCTTTTTATTCCCATCGCCAGCCCACCACACATGAAATAACACCCCCTCCCCCGCATGTGCGCGAGGTAGCGCTAGGAAAAGACAACAAAGGCCACATTCGTTCAAACTCAGTCTCTAGCTGTCATGTAATAATTCACTGAAACCACAGCTCCCTTTCCACATCCAGGCCCCACACAACTTTCCATTGTATACACCAGACGCTTCACATGCCCTGGTTCAATTCATTGACAGCCCGTCGACTCCGGTATACCACATCGTTCAAATTCATTCTATTCCTTGCACGCCTTTCACCCTCCTACATGTTCAGGCCCCGATCACTCAAAATCTTTTTCACTCCATCTCTCCATCTCCTATTTGGTCTTCCACTTCTCCTCGTTCCCTCCACCTCTGACACATATATCCTCTTGGTCAATCTTTCCTCACTCATTCTCTCCATGTGACCAAACCATTTCAAAACACCCTCTTCTGCTCTGTCAACCACACTCTTTTTATTACCAAACATCTCTCTTACTCTATCATTACTTACTCGATCAAACCACCTCACATCACATATTGTCCTCAAACATCTCATTTCCGGCACATAAATATATATATATATATATATATATATATATATATATATATATATATATATATATATATATATATATATATATATATATATTATCCATGGGGATAGGGGAGAAAGAATACTTCCCACGTATTCCCTGCGTGTCGTAGAAGGCGACTAAAAGGGGAGGGAGCTGGGGGCTGGAAATCCTCCCCTCTCGTTTTTTTCTTAATTTTCCAAAAGAGGGAACAGAGAAGGGGGCCAGGTGAGGGTATTCCCTCAAAGGCCCAGTCCACTGTTCTTAACGCTACCTCGCTAATGCGGGAAATGGCGAATAGTTTGAAAGAAAAGAAAAATATATATATATATATATATATATATATATATATATATATATATATATATATATATATATATATATATATATATATATATATATATATATATATATATATATATATATATATATATATATATATATAAGAGTGAGTGCTCAAATTACAGAGGTATAAGTTTGTTGAGTATTCCTGGTAAATTATATGGGAGGGTATTGATTGAGAGGGTGAAGGCATCTACAGAGCATCAGATTGGGGAAGAGCAGTGTGGTTTCAGAAGTGGTAGAGGATGTGTGGATCAGGTGTTTGCTTTGAAGAATGTATGTGAGAAATACTTAGAAAAGCAAATGGATTTGTATGTAGCATTTATGGATCTGGAGAAGGTATATGATAGAGTTGATAGAGATGCTCTGTGGAAGGTATTAAGAATATATGGTGTGGGAGGAAAGTTGTTAGAAGCAGTGAAAAGTTTTTATCGAGGATGTAAGGCATGTGTACGTGTAGGAAGAGAGGAAAGTGATTGGTTCTCAGTGAATGTAGGTTTGCGGCAGGGGTGTGTGATGTCTCCATGGTTGTTTAATTTGTTTATGGATGGGGTTGTTAGGGAGGTAAATGCAAGAGTTTTGGAAAGTGGGGCAAGTATGAAGTCTGTTGGGGATGAGAGAGCTTGGGAAATGAGTTAGTTGTTGTTCGCTGATGATACAGCGCTGGTGGCTGATTCATGTGAGAAACTGCAGAAGCTGGTGACTGAGTTTGGTAAAGTGTGTGGAAGAAGAAAGTTAAGAGTAAATGTGAATAAGAGCAAGGTTATTAGGTAAAGTAGGGTTGAGGGTCAAGTCAATTGGGAGGTGAGTTTGAATGGAGAAAAACTGGAGGAAGTGAAGTGTTTTAGATATCTGGGAGTGGATCTGG
>NC_092234.1:73144465-73196965 GCF_036320965.1 Panulirus ornatus
CTTCCCGTCAGTAGTTCCCACTGGGTTAAAAGTCGTCTCTAACGATCGTTAGATCACGCGAGTGAAAAACCCATATACCATTAATTCTGTGTAAATTTCTGTCTTCAAATATTTAACTTTATTAAAGTCGTGATTCATAAACATGTCTGGTTTAGATTTTTTGTTGAATGATTTTTCCCCTCTGTAGGGCACAGCTCTGTTGATTATGCAAATGAGGTTCACTAATGAAAATTAACAAGTTAAATATTCGCCTCCCCCATGTCCTCGCCTCCCCCATGTCCTTAATAGGATTAAACTGTATTTTATCTCGCGGAATAAACACTATCCGTAGCTTGCATACTAAGAAGTTTACATTCGGCCTAACGTTAGGTCGTTGTTTGTCTAGTGTGGTATGACGGACATGATTATTATCTTATGTATCTAAAATGTACTTAGATAATTTCGAGTAGTTCCGGAGGCTGAAACTTATAAACAAAATCGGTCAGCTGCTTCGTCACATGTTTGGGGTGTACATTGTAGTACATAGGAAAGGAGAGGCAACAGCAGACCTGGTTGCCCATGATGAGGATATCTGCTAGAGGAAAGTGCATTGGAGTACATGGAGAGGTCAAATGACAAGAGATCTGATGGTTCATGACGAGGTTATCTGCTGGAGGACAGGTCTTGAGGCTATAATATCTCTTTCGGTAGAGGTAGTGACCCTCCAGAAGTGAAAGGTCAAGTCGATATTTCCAGGAGATGACGTCTATGCCTTCCAGATGTTAAGTATAATTCAACAATTGTATTTTGGTCTTATTTCCACCTTGACCCTAGTGTGACAACATAGTCTTTATATCAGAGTATGGGAGCCGATGTCATTGTAGACTAGTCGAGTGATAAGAATAAATGCTTTATCATGAGATAATCAGAGTAATTACGTCATATAAAATCAACAAAAATGGTCTTTTCCTCCCTGTCGTGGTCTGGATTGCGAGATCACAGCTGGGATCCTGGCCCCACAGTCAGCGTGGCTCGTGCTGGAAGTGGTGAGGTCTGTACACATCATCCTGGGAGAAGACATTGCCGTTCATTCTATAAGATCACGCTGTGGAATCCAGGATCACGTTCTTCATCCTGGGAGACCACGTTCTTCATCCTGGGAGACCACGTTCCTCATCCTGGGAGACCACGTTCTTCATCCTGGGAGACCACGTTCCTCATCCTGGGAGACCACGTTCTTCATCCTGGGAGACCACGTTCTTCATCCTGGGAGACCACGTTCTTTATCCTGGGAGACCACGTTCTTCATCCTGGGAGACCACGTTCTTTATCCTGGGAGACCACGTTCCTCATCCTGGGAGACCACGTTCTTCATCCTGGGAGACCACGTTCTTTATCCTGGGAGACCACGTTCCTCATCCTGGGAGACCACGTTCTTCATCCTGGGAGACCACGTTCTTCATCCTGGGAGACCACGTTCTTTATCCTGGGAGACCACGTTCTTCATCCTGGGAGACCACGTTCTTTATCCTGGGAGACCACGTTCCTCATCCTGGGAGACCACGTTCTTCATCCTGGGAGACCACGTTCTTTATCCTGGGAGACCACGTTCCTCATCCTGGGAGACCACGTTCTTCATCCTGGGAGACCACGTTCTTCATCCTGGGAGACCACGTTCTTTATCCTGGGAGACCACGTTCCTCATCCTGGGAGACCACGTTCTTCATCCTGGGAGACCACGTTCTTCATCCTGGGAGACCACGTTCTTTATCCTGGGAGACCACGTTCTTCATCCTGGGAGACCACGTTCTTCATCCTGGGAGACCACGTTCTTTATCCTGGGAGACCACGTTCCTCATCCTGGGAGACCACGTTCTTCATCCTGGGAGACCACGTTCTTCATCCTGGGAGACCACGTTCTTTATCCTGGGAGACCACGTTCCTCATCCTGGGAGACCACGTTCTTCATCCTGGGAGACCACGTTCTTCATCCTGGGAGACCACGTTCTTTATCCTGGGAGACCACGTTCTTCATCCTGGGAGACCACGTTCTTCATCCTGGGAGACCACGTTCTTCATCCTGGGAGACCACGTTCTTCATCCTGGGAGATCATGTCGTTTATCCCAGATCACACTGTTCACCGAGAGAGATCACGCTGTTTACCCCGGGATCATACTGTTTACCCTGGGAGATCACACTGTTTACCCCGGGATCACACTGTTTACCCTGGGAGATCACACTGTTTACCCCGGGATCACACTGTTTACCCTGGGAGATCACACTGTTTACCCCGGGATCACACTGTTTACCAAGAGATCACGCTGTTTACTCCGGGATCATACTGTTTACCCTGGAAGATCACGCTGTTTGTCCAAGGGATCATACTGTTTACCCAGGGATCACACTGTTCATCCTGGGAGATCACGTTGTTTACCGCGGGATCATACTGTTTATCTTGGGAGATCACGTTGTTTACCCCGGGGTCATACTGTTTATCGTGGGAGATCACGCTGTTTATCCCAGGGATCATACTGTTTATCCTGGGAGATCACGCTGTTTACCCAGAGAGATCGCGGTGTTTACCCCGGGAATCATGCTCTCCATTCTGGGATATTAAGATGTTTTTCATGGGAGATTATGGAGTTTATCTTGGAGATCACGCTGGTTATCATAAAGGCGGGGTTGGTTATGGCAGGAGATCGTGCTGACTGACTACATAGAGATGATGACGTTATCATCCTTGGAGACCAAGCAATTTTCCCGATGAGAAGATCCCTGCTTCTCCTGGGATAAGATGATCCGTTTATCTTGGGATAAGATCGTTTAGTTTATCCTCAGAGATCAGGCTGTCTGCCCTTGTGTACGATCACGTTGTTCATCCTGTAAGAAGAGATCACCGTTCATCCTGGGTTCTTGTGTCGTGTCCTCCACCATCTGTAAACTCCTCCTCGTTATTCTTCTTATCTTGTACCACAACATTCTTCTCCTCCTCCAACTGTTTTTCCTTTTCCTCCTCTTCCCGCTGCTTCTTCTCCGCACCTCTTCCTCTTGCTGTTTTCCCTTTCCCTCCTCTTCCTTCTTCTCCCCCTCCCCATCGTACTCCTCTGTTATTCTTATCTTTTTCCTTCCTTCTTTCTTCCACCTCATTTACTTTCCTCCTTCTCGTTCTCTTCCTCTTTCTCGTTGTTGTTGCCTTTCTCTTCTTTCCCCTCGTCGTCCTCCTCCTCTTTCTCTTCACCTTCCTCGTCGTCGTACTCTTCCTGTCCGTCGTGAGACACATCACTGGGTGGTGGTGTTGACGGGGGGTCACCACGACAGCGGCGACGCGTCGGTCGACTGGCTGGCACACGAGCCAGGTGGTTCCAGCACCCGTGATGGCTGGCATTTTATCATGTCCCTCGCCTCTCCGTGCTCCTCGCACTGTCCACGACTTGCTGCCATCTAGCTGTATTTCTACAAAGATCAACCAAGTTTATTTTACCAAAGATCATACAACATGATTATCTGAAGATCATTCAACTTGATTTTCGGAAGATAATCCATCTTAATGTTGCGAAGATCATCCAGCTTGATGTTTAGATGATTCAACTTGATATTTAGATAATTCAGCTTGATATTCGAGAAATCGTTTAGCTTGATATTCAGAATGATGATGATTCAGTCTGATTTCTAAAAGATCATCCAGCTTGATTTTCCGAAGATCATTCGACTTGAATTTCCGAAGAGAATCCAGCTTGATTTGCAGATCATCCAGCTTGATTTTCAGATCATGTGGCTTGATTTTCAGATGATAATTCAACATGTTTTTCCAAATATCATCCAGCGTTCTCTTCAGAGAGTCATCCAGCATGATTATCTGATCATCCAGCTTGATTTCCGGAAGATCATCCAGCTTGATTTTCCTAAGATCAATGATATTGATCTTTCGTTTTTCTTGAAGATTACAAAGGTCCTTTTTTTGAACACTGGGAAAGAAACAGAGGTAAACTGTAGCGTGTAAAACGGATGTTTATAGTATATGGGTAAAGACTGGTTGAAACTACTGATTTTCCAAACGTTAAATGTAATTTTTTTTATTTGCTAACTTTTTGTACAGGTTTGTACTGTGCGTAAAGTTGTAATGTGAATTCCGTTACAAATGGTTATGTATCTATTTATCTAAAAGATCGATCATGAAAACTGAAAAACGTTGGAGATGCTTAAATAGATAAAATGGCAGGCCCAGATAAGTTTTAACCGAGGACACTAAAGGAGGCGAAAAATGAGATATTCAAACAATTGACTATCTTGTTCAAAGAGTCACATGTTACGGGAAATTTTCCCGAGGAGTGGAAGATTACTAATGTAATACTGATATTAGAAATGGTAATACATTAGTGCCTGGGAATTATCGTCAATTAGCTTAACGTCTGTAGTTGGGAGACTAATGGAAACCATCAAATCGGGATACGATTGTAAACCACCACATAATAAACGATTCTCAGCATGATTTTCGATGTAACTGGTTGACTGGTCGTAGAGAAAGTAGCGATGAATGTCAAGCATCATAATGGTTAGACGTAACAAGTGGTGTGCCACAGGGATTAGTCTTGGGACCGGTTTTCTTTCTCATATATATTAACAATATTGGTAATGGACTTCATCATAAGATCTCTACATCTACGGATGATACTAAGGTCGGGAAATAAATCAACAGAAACTGAACGTCTACAGCTTCACACTGACAGACAAACCGATGGACTGGGCTAACAGTGGCAAATGAAATTACTACTGGTAAATGCAAAGTTTTTCATCTCCGGACAAAAAAATGAGAAAGCAGGCTACAATATGACTTCTGCTGAACTACAAAAGGCCAACCAGGAGAGGACCTGAGTGTAATAATCAGTGTACAGAAGCAGAAAAAAGAGGTAGCAAAATTCTTAGATCTATAAAGACTTTCGAATCTAAGTCTCACGAAATTGTCTTTACATTTAGAGCCCACTAATGCATCTTGATCTTGAACATTGTGTTCAGTTTTGATCAGCCTACTTGAGGAAAGACAGACAGAATGGAGAGAGTACAGAGGGAAGCTACCAAGATGATTCCCGGCCTCAGAAGCAAATCGTATGAGAGCCGACTAGACTGAATAGATCCATTTTGCTCATAGAGCAGGTTGAGGGGTGACCTAATAAGTGTATTCAAAATCATTAAATGCTTCGACAATCTCAATCTAACAAGCTACTTAGGGGTCGATTGGTCTCATTTCGCTCGGAGTAATGGATATATACTCACGGGTAAACGTTTAACCTCGAATGAGTAGAAGTACTTGTTCTTCAAGAGATAGTTGACGTATAGGATAATTTACCAGTCAGAGTAATTAAATACAATGCCATAAGTACGTTTAAGCATAGAATTGATAAATATTTCGCTTCAAATCCACGACTGATTTCATCTACACTTCCTCAGCTATACCATAAGTTTACAGCGCTTTCTCTTTAGATGAAATCCGTCACTCTACTCCTTCCTCAATAGCCCATAAGTTTCTGTTCTCTTCCACTATCATAAACAGTCTCGTTAAGACCAATTGATCTGTTGCCGTCTGAATTCGGTTTTATCATGATTATTGCCTTCTCATTGTTCATGTAGAAATATTTTAGTTTGTTAGTGAAACTTTTCCAATTTATTCTCTCTCTCTCTCTCTCTCTCTCTCTCTCTCTCTCTCTCTCTCTCTCTCTCTCTCTCTCTCTCTCTCTCTCTCTCTCTCTCTCTCTCTCTCTCTCTATTTCTCTCTCTCTCTCTTACACACACACACACACACACACACACACACACACGCACACACACGCAAACAAACAAACAGTCTAAGGTGTAGAAAGTTAATTACTCTGCTCGACATATGAACTTTGTCGAAGACAATTTTTTTCTATCAAACCATCGCAGAGCCGACGAGAGATCATCTAAGCACCTGTGACCATAACATGATTAAGTTCAATGTAAATATCAAAACAGACTCCACTGTAAAACACTATTATTACCTCTAACTCTAAAAGAGCGTATTCAAATGGCCTGCGCGACGCCTTAGAGAGTCTCACCCTTGTTGTTTCATACCCAGGGAATTTTGGGCCAGTATTAAACGTCAGTTTATGCATCATCAAATCACATTCATTCCCATATACGACAGAAACAATGGGACCAACAAAAAGATATTGCAGGAGCTATACAGCGCAGAAATAAACTCTATAAGCTTATGAAATCAAACAATGACACAAGTATTGCAACGCAGTATAACATAATCAGCCGACAAGTGAAAGGTCTTATCAAACAAGCCAAGAGAAAATATGAGACGAGTATTGCAAGAGATAATAATAGAGATCCAAACAGATTTTTATAGATATATCAGTAAAAACGCACATATAAGGAGTGGAATATTACCCTTAGTTAAGGAGGGTAGGGAAAACATTGCGGGAGATAAAAGCATAGCAACAACCTGAACAAGTCTGTTAGTTTTGTTTTTACTTTAGAAAGCAAGGACACGTATATAGACACAGCGATAATTACTGCCCACACATACAAGAATTTACCGTCACAGCTAGAGAAGTACTAACACAGATCGAAGAGTAGAAGACTAATAAAAGCCCAGGTCCTGGTCGCTTCTATCCACGAGTAATTCAAAAAGTCAGCCACGAAATTGTCGGACCGCTAACCCAGATCTTCAATAAGTCTCTCCCGGATGGAACAGTCCCTCATGACTGGAGACTGGCAGACGAGACCAATATTTATAGCAAGGGAAGCTGAGACTTACCAGGTAATTACCGTGTTATCATTACCCTCCCATCAATAATATATAAACTTCTGGAGTCGATTATTATTAGAAATAGAGCCGCAGCCTGCCTAGAGAAACAAAGTCTGCCTTTAGAAGTCGCAGATCATGCCTTACAAACCTTTATTTTCATCATAAATCATACACGACAAGACAAAAACAATAGATATGATACCTTTGGACTTCCAGAAAGCATTCGACAAAGTCCACCACACTAAACTGATGTATAAAATCCAGGCCTTTGGGATTACTGGTTGCGTAGGGAACTGGATAGAAGCCTGGTTACGTGATAGGAAGCAGAGTCGTAATGAATGGGGAATCATCACTGTGGTCACCAGTTACTGTGGAGTCCCTCAGGGATCCACATTTGGGTTTATTTTTTTCTTCTATAGTGACAGTGTTGACGCAGGGCTAAATGACCGAAAGTTCAAATTTGCAGATGATACAGAGATCAGTAATGCCATATTAATTGAAGAAGATAGGCTGAGATTCCAAAAGGATCTCGATGAAAATCCCTGAATGATCTGATAAATGGCAAATGACTTTTACGTCAATGAATGTCAGCTGTTACAGGTAGGATTATCAACTGATGGGCCACAGGATAAAGGATTTCCAAATTGTGAGAGATCTAAGGGTCACTGTCACTGAAGCTGTCAAGAAAGCAGAAGGAATTTATCAACAAAAACTTTACGTACAAACGCGAGGATGTGATATTGCCACTATACCTAAGTCTAGTTAGACCACACCTCGAATAATAGTAAAGTTTTGGGCCCTCACTTAGGTAAGGACGCTCTTGAATTGGAAGCAACGCAACGAGGAGCAACTAAATTGATTCCTTCCTTGCGTAACAAACTATACGAGGAGAGACTGCGAGAATTAAACTTGTTCTTCCGAAGCAAGAGGCGCCTCCAGGGCAAATTCATAGAATATTTCAAACTACTGAAAAGATTCAACAACGTCGATACTGAAAATTTCTTTACTGTATACTGGCTAACATTACCGACGAGGTATAATGGATTATAACTTAGAAGTCATCGAATAATGGACTATACGAAATGTTATTTTTTACCAACGACTTCACTTATGCGTGGAATAAGCTCCCAGAAAATGTTGTTCGGAGCAACACCCTTAATATCTTCAAAAATAGGCTTGATCATCACTTGTCACTCTCCGGTATTGAATAATTCATTTAATCAGTCATCATAACGCAGTGGTATATCATGCTACCTTCTCAACCACTGGTCTCTCCCTGGCCGTATTACGCTATCATACTAACACTGATCAACCCATTCACCTGCTTTAAGAGAGTAAATAAGAATTACTGTATCATCATCAACATCAGGGATAATATAGGTATGGTAAGTCGTGAAGCTGGAGCTCAAGTTTATCCTTAGTATTGCCATTATAAGACGTGAAGAGATGCATGTCGCTGGTGATGGGATGCATGTCATATTCTTGTTCATTCTGTCTTCTGACTTTCATATGAAAATTTCCTTCAGGCTTATTAATCCTGCAAGGTATATTTTCTACCTGTTTTCCTGCCGGCGTGTGCCGGAGGGAGTGGAGGGTGGGGAGAGAACCTATGCTTTGTTAACCTTTTCTTTTACTGCTTACAAGGGAAACCGCATTGTTTTTTATTGGCCAGACCACCTCGCTTGGACCTTGGGTCTGTGCATATATGTAATGAACTCTCTCTCTCTCTCTCTCTCTCTCTCTCTCTCTCTCTCTCTCTCTCTCTCTCTCTCTCTCTCTCTCTCTCTCTCTCTCTGTAGTAAGTGGTCGGCAGTCACTAGCCAAGGAGATACAGTACCTGTACCACCCGTCTGGGTATTGGGAGGTTTTCAAAAGCTGTATATCAAACCAGTACTTCAGTGGTTGTCAAGCTTCTCTCCTTTGGCCTATGTAGCTATCTCCTCCCTCTTCTGGAAGCCACGTATAATGATTATCAAAGATTTGCTTTCAAAAAGGTCTGTGTGATGTATGGATGCCGAAATTATTTTTAGTTCTGAGCAGTTGTTTCATATGTAGGTATTTTATTCGTGCCAGTTTGCAGGACTATACATATCTGGGATGGCTCTTCCTCCATCTCTGTTTTCGTCAGAGTGAAATCAAAGGTCTTCTACTTCATCAGCTTTTCAGTCATCGTCTTTCTTTAGTCATGTCTTCCTGTTCGCTGTGTTGTTATTGCTCACTTCCTGTTCTACAGGTATTATCATGACTACTGCTCTTGTGAGCTGTCTTGGTGTGTTCCGACCACTAAGACATGGGGCGTGCGACTGGCTGCTTCTTTTCATCATTTCTCTGTGAAGACAAGTCACACGAGGACTGATCGTTATGATACCTCCTCCTTTCCTCGAACTGCCAAAATGTGGGAGTCTTTCCCTTATCTCGTCTTTTCCTCTTCCTGTAACCATTCCAACTTTAAGACTCACGTCTACAAGCACCTGAGGAACTCAGACCGTTTCCTGCATTCTTTTTCTTATTCTCCTCAATTTGCCTTTCATTCTATTCTGTCATTTTGGCTAATGTAGACAAAGGAAATAGGAACGGATGAAGGAACTAAAGGAGGGTTTTCTCTAGGAAACTCACTTCGAAATGCTGCCTTGCTGAAGCAGCACAGGCGGGCACGTATAAGAGAAAAAGCGCATATGTTTGTGGTTACTGCTTGAGTGTTACTGATGTGGGGATGGGGGGGGTACAATTGTGTTGCCCTGTCTTTTAACCTTGTGTGCATGTATCATGACTTCATTGGTACGTGTGTGTGTGTGTGTGTGTGTGTGTGTGTGTGTGTGTGTGTGTGTGTGTGTGTGTGTGTGTGTTGTACCATAAAACTAAACTTTGTTTTGATTCACAACATAACTAAAGTTATGTTATGAGCGGGAGCTTCCATTGTCTCCGGTCGCTTCTTCATACTCCAACCTCTAACTTTAAACTTTAACACGAAATCGAAGTATGAATACAAGAGCTTCAGACTTGGGAGATATTTTGTCAATTCTGGAGAGACAAGGGGAATGTGGGGGTCCGTTCAGCAGAGAATACTTTTTTTCGTTTTTTAAAACAGATTATTGTTGTAGGTGAAATGTCTGCCCCACCCCACCGTGTTAGTGACAACCAATATTTCCAGGTCATTATGTTGACATTCATACACACTAGTCATCTGAATCGTATTTTCTTTATATCAAAGATAGCGATGTTTAATACTGGCTAACCTTGCAATACTCTGTACGATCTCATGTCTCATGACTTGTTAGATAAATATCTTAACGTAAATACTATCTCTAAGTTCCTGATCCATGAATGAATATTTCCTTACCTTTTCATATGATCTCATGTATTTCTATTGATTGTTATCGAATGTCTTTTGTCATCTATATTTCCCCAGGGATAGGGGAGAAAGAATACTACCCACGTATTCCCTGCGTGTCGTAGAAGGCGATTAAAAGGGGAGGGAGCGGGGGCTGGAAATCCTCCCCTCTCGTTTCAAAATTTCCAAAAGAATGAACAGAGAAGGGGGCCAAGTGATGAAATTCCCTCTAAAATTCAGTCCTCTGATCTTAACGCTACCCCGCTAACGCGGGAGATGGCGAATATGTATTAAAAAAGTACGAATATATATATATATATATATATATATATATATATATATATATATATATATATATATATATATATATATATATATATATATATCCCTGGGGATAAGGGAGAAAGAATACTTCCCACTCATTCCTCACGTGTCGTAGAAGGCGACTAAAGGGGACGGGAGCGGGGGGCCAGAAACCTTCCCCTCCTTATATTTTAACTTTCTAAAAGGGGAAACAGAAGAAGGAGTCACGCGGGGAGTGCTCATCCTCCTCGAAGGCTCAGATTGGGGTGTCTAAATGTGTGTGGATGTAACCAAGATGTGAAAAAAGGAGAGATAGGTAGTATGTTTGAGGAAAGGACCCTGGATGTTTTGGCTCTGGGTGATACGAAGCTCAAGGGTAAAGGGGAAGAGTGGTTTGGGAATGTCTTGGGAGTAAAGTCAGGGGTTAGTGAGAGGACAAGAGCAAGGGAAGGAGTAGCACTACTGAAACAGGAGTTGTGGGAGTATGTGATAGAGTGTAAGAAAGTAAAATCTAGATTGATATGGGTAAAACTGAAAGTTGATGGAGAGAGATGGGTGATTATTGGTGCATATGCACCTGGGCATGAGAAGAAAGATCATGAGAGGCAAGTGTTTTGGGAGCAGCTGAATGAGTGTGTTAGTGGTTTTGATGCAGAAGACCAGGTTATAGTGATGGGTGATTTGAATGCAAAGGTGAGTAATGTGGCAGTTGAGGGGATAATTGGTATACATGGAGTGTTCAGCGTTGTAAATGGAAATGGTAAAGAGCTTGTAGATTTATGTGCTGAAAAAGGACTGGTGATTGGGAATACCTGGTTTAAAAAGCGAGATATACATAAGCATACGTATGCAAGTAGGAGAAATGGCCAAAGGGCGTTATTGCATTACATGTTAATTAATAGGCGGGCGAAAGAGAGACTTTTGGATGTTAATGTGCTGAGAGGTGCAACTGGAGGGATGTCTGATCATTATCTTGTGTAGGCGAAGGTGAAGATATTGTAGGGGTTTTCAGAAAAGAAGAGAGAATGTTGGGGTGAAGAGAGTGGTGAGAGTAAGTGAGCTTCGGTAGGAGAATTGTGTGAGGAAGTACCAGAAGAGACTGAGTACAGAATGGAAAAAGGTGAGAGCAAAGGAGGTAAGGGGAGTGGGGGAGGAATGGGATGTATTTAGGGAAGCAGGGATGGAGTGCGCAAAAGATGCTTGTGGCATGAGAAGCGTGGGAGGTGGGTTGATTAGAAAGGGTAGCGAGTGGTGGGATGAAGAAGTAAGATTATTAGTGAAAGAGAAGAGAGAGGCATTTGGACGATTTCTGCAGGGAAAAAATGCAAATGAGTGGGAGATGGATAAAAGAAAGAGGCAGGAGGTCAAAAGAAAGGTGCAAGAGGTGAAAAAGAGGGCAAATGAGAGTTGGGGTGAGAGAGTATCATTAAATTTTAGGGAGAATAAAAAGATGTTTTGGAAGGAGGTAAATAAAGTGCGTAAGACAAGGGAGCAAATGGGAACTTCAGTGAAGGGCGCTAATGGGGAGGTGATAACAAGTAGTGGGGATTTGAGAAGGAGATGGAATGAGTATATTGAAGGTTTGCTGAATGTGTTTGATGATAGAGTGGCAGATATAGGGTGTTTTGGTCGAGGTGGTGTGCAAAGTGAGAGGGTTAGGGAAAATGATTTGGTAAACAGAGAAGAGGTACTAAAAGCTTTGCGGAAGATGAAAGCTGGCAAGGCAGCGGGTTTGGATGGTATTGCAGTGGAATTTATTAGAAAAGGGGGTGACTGTATTGTTGACTGGTTGGTAAGGTTATTGAATGTATATATGATTCATGGTGAGGTGCCTGAGGATTATCGGAATGCTTGCAGAGTGCCATTGTACAAATGCAAGGGGATAAGAGTGAGTGCTCAAATTACAGAGGTATAAGTTTGTTGAGTATTCCTGGTAAATTATATGGGAAGGTATTGACTGAGAGGGGTGAAGGCATGTACAGAGCATCAGACTGGGGAAGAGCAGTGTGGTTTCAGAAGTGGTAGAGGATGTGTGGATCAGGTGTTTGCTTTGAAGAATGTATGTGACAAATACTTAGAAAAGCAAATGGATTTGTATGTAGCATTTATGGATCTGGAGAAGGCATATGATAGAGTTGATAGAGATGCTCTGTGGAAGGTATTAAGAATATATGGTGTGGGAGGCAAGTTGTTAGAAGCAGTGAAAAGTTTTTATCGAGGATGTAAGGCATGTGTACGTGTAGGAAGAGAGGAAAGTGATTGGTTCTCAGTGAATGTAGGTTTGCGGCAGGGGTGTGTGATGTCTCCATGGTTGTTTGATTTGTTTATGGATGGGGTTGTTAGGGAGGTGATGCAAGAGTTTTGGAAAGAGGGGCAAGTATGCAGTCTGTTGTGGATGAGAGAGCTTGGGAAGTGAGTCAGTTGTTGTTCGCTGATGATACAGCGCTGGTGGCTGATTCATGTGAGAAACTGCAGAAGCTGGTGACTGAGTTTGGTAAAGTGTGTGGAAGAAGAAAGTTAAGAGTAAATGTGAATAAGAGCAAGGTTATAAGGTACAGTAGGGTTGAGGGTCAAGTCAATTGGGAGATTAGTTTGAATGGAGAGAAACTGGAGGAAGTGAAGTGTTTTAGATATCTGGGAGTGGATCTGGCAGCGGATGGAACCATGGAAGCGGAAGTGAATCATAGGGTGGGGGTGAAAATTCTGGGAGCTTAAAGAATGTTTGGAAGTCGAGAACATTATATCGGAAAGCAAAAATGGGTATGTTTGAAGGAATAGTGGTTCCAACAGTGTTGTATGGTTACGAGGCGTGGGCTATGGATAGAGTTGTGCGCAGGAGGGTGGATGTGCTGGAAATGAGATGTTTGAGGACAATATATGGTGTGAGGTGGTTTGATCGCGTAAGTAATGTAAGGGTGAGAGAGATGTGTGGAAATAAAAAGAGTATGGTTGAGAGAGCAGAAGAGGGTGTTTTGAAACGGTTTGGTCGCATGGAGAGAATGAGTGAGGAAAGACTGACCAAGAGGATATATGTGTCAGGGGTGGAGGGAACAAGGAGAAGTGGGAGACCAAATTGGAGGTGGAAAGATGGAGTGAAAAAGATTTTGAGTGTTCGGGGCCTGAACATGCAGGAGGGTGAAAGGCGTGCAAGGAATAGAGTGAATTGGAACGATGTGGTATACCGGGGTCGACGGGCTGTCAATGGATTGAATCAGGGCATGTGAAGCGTCTGGGGTAAACCATGGAAAGTTCTGTGGGCCCTGGATGTGGAAAGGGAGCTGTGGTTTCGGTACATTATTACATGACAGCTAGAGACTGAATGTGAACGAATGGGGCCTTTGTTGTCTTTTCCTAGCGCTAACTCGCACACATGAGGGGGGTGGGGGCTCTTATTCCATGTATGGCGGGGTGGCGATGGGAATAAATAAAGGCAAACAGTATGAATTATGTACGTGTGTATATATGTATATGTCTGTGTGTATATATATATATATATATATATGTGTACGTTGAGATGTATAAGTATGTATATTTGCGTGTGTGGACGTGTATGTATAGACATGTGTATGGGGGTGGGTTGGGCCATTCTTTTGTTTCCTTGCGCTACCTCGCTAACGCGGGAGACAGCGACAAAGCAAAATAAAATAAATAAAATAATAAATAGTATGAAAGAAAAAGGATATATATATATATATATATATATATATATATATATATATATATATATATATATATATATATATATATATATATATATATATATATATATATGTATGTATATATGTATATATATATATATATATATATATATATATATATATATATATATATATATATATATATATACATATATATATATATATATATATATATATATATATATATATATTATCCCTAGGGATAGGGGAGAAAGAATACTTCCCACGTATTCCCTGCGTGTCGTAGAAGGCGACTAAAAGGGGAGGGAGCGGGTGGCTGGAAATCCTCCCCTCTCATTATCTTTTATTTATTTTAATTTTCCAAAGAAGGAACAGAGAAGGGGGCCAGGTGAGGATATTCCCTCAGGGGCCCAGTTTTCTGTTCTTGGCGCTTCCTCGCTAACGCGGGAAATGGCGAATAGTTTGAAAGAAAGAAAGATATATATATATATATATATATATATATATATATATATATATATATATATATATATATATATATATATATATATATATATATGTATATATATATATATATATATATATATATATATATATATATATATATATATATATATATATATATATATATATATATATATATATATATATATATATATATATATGTATACATATGACGTTGGGGGAGTGGGGAAGGAATGGGATGTATTTAGGGAAGCAGTGATGGCTTGTGGAAATGATGCCTATAGCATGAGAAAGTGGGAGGTGGGCAGATGGAAAAGGGTAGTAAGTGGTGGGTTGAAGAAGTATGATTTTTAGTGAAAGAGAAGAGAGAGGTATTTGGATGATTTTATGCAAGAAAATAGTGCAAATGACTGGGAGATGCATAAAAGAAAGAGGCAGGAGGTCACGAGAAAGGTGCAAGAGGTGAAAAAGAGAGCAAATGAGAGTTGGGGTAGAAAAGTATCATTAAATTTTAGGGAGAATAAAAAGATGTTTTGGAATGAGGTAAATAAAGTGCCTAAGACAAGAGAACAAATGGGAACATCAGTGAAGGGGGCAAATTGGGAGGTAATAACAAGTAGTAATGAAGTGACAAGGGGATGGAGTGAGTATTTTGAAGGTTTGTTGAGTGTGTTTGATGATAGAGTGGTAGATATAGGATGTTTTGGTCGTGGTGATGTGCGAAGTGAGAGGGTCAGAGAGAATGATTTGGTAAACAGAGAAGAGGTAGTAAAAGCTTTGCGGAAGATTAAAGCCGGCAAGGTAGCGGGTTTGGATGGTATTGCAGTAGGAATTTATTAAAAAAGGGGGTAGCTGTGTTGTTGACTGGTTAGTAAGGATGTTTAATGTATGTATGACTCATGGTGAGGTGCCTGAGGAGTGACGGAGTGCATGCATAGTGCAATTGTACAAAGGAAAAGGGGATAAAGGTGAGTGATTGAATTACAGAGGTATAAGTTTGTTTAGTATTCCTAGGAAACTATATGGGAGGGTATTGATTGAGAGGGTGAAAACATGTACAGAACATCAGATTGGGGAAGAGCAGTGTGGTTTCAGAAGTGGTAGAAGATGTGTGGATCAGGTGTTTGCTTTGAAGAATGTATATGAGAAATACTTAGAAAAGCAAATGAATTTGTATGTAGCATTTATGGATCTGGAGAAGACATATGATAGAGTTGATAGAGATGCTCTGTGGAAGGTATTGAGAATATATGGCGTGGGAGGCAAGTTGCTAGAAGGAGTGAAAAGTTTTTATCGAGGACCGAGGAAGAGAGGAAAGTGATTTCTTTTCAGCGAATGTAGGTTTGCGGCAGGGGTGTGTGATGTCACCGTGGTTGTTTAATTTGTTTATGGACGGGGTTGTTAGGGAGGTGAATGCAAGAGTTTTGGAAAGCGGGGCAAGTATGCAGTCTGTTGTGGAAGAGAGAGTTTGGGAAGTGAGTCAGTTGTTGTTCGCTGATGATACATCGCTGGTGGTTGATTCGGGTGAGAAACTGTAGAAGCTGGTGACTGAGTTTGGTAAAGTGTGTGAAAGATGAGAGCTAAGTGTAAATGTGAATACGAGCAAGGTTATTAGGTACAGTAGGGTTGAGGGACAAGTCACTTGGGAGGTAAGTTTGAATGGAGAAAAACTGCAGGAAGTGAAGTGTTTTAGATATCTGGTAGTGGATTTGTGGAAGGCGAGAACATTATCTCGGAAAGCAAAAATGGATATGTTTGAAGGAATAGTGGTTCCAACAATGTTTATGGTTGCGAGGCGTAGGCTATAGATAGAGTTGTGCGGAGGAGGGTGGATGTGTTGGAAAGGAGATGTTTGAGGACAATATGTGGTGTGAGGTGGTTTGATCGAGTAAGTAATGAAAGGGATGTATGGTAATATAATGAGTGTGGTTGAGAGAGCAGAAGAGGGTGTTTTGAAATGGTTTAGTCACATGGAGAGAATGAGTGAGAAAGACTGAAAAAGACTGACAAAGAGGATATATGTGTCAGAGTTGGAGGGAACGAGGACAAGTGGGAGACCAAATTGGAGATGGAAAGATGTAGTGAAAAAGCTCTTGAGCGATCGGGGCCGAACATGTAGGAGGGTAAAAGGCGTGCAAGGAATAGAGTGAATTGGAACGATGTGGTATACCGGGGTCGACGTGTTGTCAATGGACTGAACCAGGGCATGTGAAGTGTCTAGGGTAAACCATGGAAAGTTTTGTGGTGCTTGGATGTGGAAAGGGAGCTGAGGTTTCAGTGCATTATACATGACAGCTAGAGACTGAGTGTGAACGAATGTGGCCTTTGTTGTCTTTTCCTAGCGCTACCTCGCATGCGTGTGGGGAGAAAGGGTTGTCATTTCATGTGTGGAGGGCTGGCGACAGAAATGAATAAAGGCAGCAAGTATGAATTATGTACATGTGCATATATGTATATGTCTGTGTATGCATATATATGTATACGTTGAAATGCATAAGTATGTAAATGTGCGTGTGTGGACGTGCATGTATATACATGCGTATGTGGGTGGGTTAGGCTATACTTTCGTCTGTTTCCCTGCGCTACCTCGGTAACGCGGGAGACAGCGACAAAGTATAATGAAAAAAAAAAGATATGTATATATATATATATATATATATATATATATATATATATATATATATATATATATATATATATATATATATTTTTTTTTTTTTTTTTCATACTATTCGCCATTTCCCGCGGTAGCGAGGTAGCGTTAAGAACAGAGGACTGGGCCTTTGAGGGAATATCCTCACCTGGCCCCCTTCTCTGTTCTTTCTTTTGGAAATTTAAAAAAAAAAAAAACGAGAGGGGAGGATTTCCAGCCCCCCGCTCCCTTCCCTTTCGGTCGCCTTCTACGACACGCAGGGAATACGTGGGAAGTATTCTTTCTCCCCTATCCCCAGGGAAAAAATATATATATATATATATATATATGTATATATATATATATATATATATATATATATATATATATATATATATATGTATATATATATCATCCCTGGGGATAGGGGAGAAAGAATACTTCCCAAGTATTCCCTGCGTGTCGTAGAAGGCGACTAAAAGGGGAGGGAGCGGGGGGCTGAAAATCCTCCCCTCTTGTTTTTTTTTTAATTTTCCAAAAGAAGGAAAAGAGAAGGGGGCCAGGTGAGGATGTTCCCTCAGAGGCCCAGTCCTCTGTTCTTAACGCTACCTTGCTGATGCGGGAAATGGCGAATAGAAATAAAAAAGAATAAATATACATATATATATAACATATATATATATATATATATATATATATATATATATATATATATATATATATATATATATATATATATATATATATATATATCTTTTTTCTTTCTTTCATACTATTCGCCATTTCCCGCCTCAGCGAGGTAGCGTTAAGAACAGAGGACTGGGCCTCTGAGGGAATATCCTCACCTGGCCACCTTCTCTGTTCCTTCCTTTGGAAAAAAAAAAAAATGAGAGGGGAAGATATCCAGCCCCCCCGCTCCCTTCCCTTTTAGTCGCCTTCTACGACTCGCAGGGAATACGTGGGAAGTATTCTTTCTCCCCTATTCCCATGGATATATATATATATATATATATATATATATATATATATATATATATATATATATATATATATATATTTTTTTTTTTTTTTGCTTTGTCGCTGTCTCCCGCGTTTGCGAGGTAGCGCAAGGAAACAGACGAAAGAAAATGGCCCAACCCACCCCCACACACATGTATATACATACGTCCACACACGCAAATATACATACCTACACAGCTTTCCATGGTTTACCCCAGACGCTTCACATGCCCTGATTCAATCCACTGACAGCACGTCAACCCCGGTATACCATATCGCTCCAATTCACTCTATTCCTTACCCTCCTTTCACCCTCCTGCATGTTCAGGCCCCGATCACACAAAATCTTCTTCACTCCATCTTTCCACCTCCAATTTGGTCTCCCTCTTCTCGTTCCCTCCACCTCCGACACATATATCCTCTTGGTCAATCTTTCCTCACTCATTCTCTCCATGTGCCCAAACCATTTCAAAACACCCTCTTCTGCTCTCTCAACCACGCTCTTTTTATTTCCACACATCTCTCTTACCGTTACGTTACTTACTCGATCAAACCACCTCACACCACACATTGTCCTCAAACATCTCATTTCCAGCACATCCATCCTCCTGCGCACCACTCTATCGATAGCCCACGCCTCGCAACCATACAACATTGTTGGAACCACTATTCCTTCAAACATACCCATTTTTGCTTTCCGAGATAATGTTCTCGACTTCCACACATTCTTCAAGGCTCCCAGAATTTTCGCCCCCTCCCCCACCCTATGATCCACTTCCGCTTCCATGGTTCCATCCGCTGCCAGATCCACTCCCAGATATCTAAAACACTTCACTTCCTCCAGTTTTTCTCCATTCAAACTCACCTCCCAATTGACTTGACCCTCAACCCTACTGTACCTAATAACCTTGCTCTTATTCACATTAACTCTTAACTTTCTTCTTCCACACACTTTACCAAACTCAGTCACCAGCTTCTGCAGTTTCTCACATGAATCAGCCACCTAGCGCTGTATCATCAGCGAACAACAACTGACTCACTTCCCAAGCTCTCTCATCCCCAACAGACTTCATACTTGCCCCTCTTTCCAAAACTCTTGCATTCACCTCCCTAACAACCCCATCCATAAACAAATTAAACAACCATGGAGACATTACACACCCCTGCCGCAAACCTACATTCACTGAGAACCAATCACTTTCCTCTCTTCCTACACGTACACATGCCTTACATCCTCGATAAAAACTTTTCACTGCTTCTAACAACTTGCCTCCCACACCATATATTCTTAATACCTTCCACAGAGCATCTCTATCAACTCTATCATATGCCTTCTCCAGATCCATAAATGCTACATACAAATCCATTTGCTTTTCTAAGTATTTGTCACATACATTCTTCAAAGCAAACACCTGATCCACACATCCTCTACCACTTCTGAAACCACACTGCTCTTCCCAAATCTGATGCTCTGTACATGCCTTCACCCTCTCAATCAATACCCTCCCATATAATTTACCAGGAATACTCATCAAACTTATACCTCTGTAATTTGAGCACTCACTCTTATCCCCTTTGCCTTTGTACAATGGCACTATGCCATATATATATATATATATATATATATATATATATATATATATATATATATATATATATATATATATTCTCTTTTCTTTCTTTCAAACTACTCGCCATTTCCCGCGTTAGCGAGGAAGCGTTAAGAACAGAGAACTGGGCCTTTGAGGGAATATCCTCACCAAGAAAAAAAAATAATGAGAGGGGAGGGTTTCCAGCCCCCCGCTCCCTCCCCTTTTAGTCGCCTTCTACGACACGCAGGGAATACGTGGGAAGTATTCTTTCTCTCCTATCCCCAGGGATAATATATATATATATATATATGTATATATATATATATATATATATATATATATATATATATATTTATATATATATATATATATATATATATATATATATATATATATATATATATAAATATATATATATATATATATATATATATATATATATATATATATTCATTCATCTATTTATCTATTTATGTATAGTCGTATGATATATCCGTTATGAGAGGGAACCTCAATGTGGCCACTACATTTTCACGGAAAATGAGGAAATGTGAACATTTATCACGGAAATTAACATACATTAAAAGTTTTTTGCCGCGCCCTTCCCTGTCCACGACCCTGAACTATAAAGATTAACGAGCGTAAGCGTAAAAGGTTTAATAAATCACCGGGTTGAATGTGGTGTTCAAAAAGGCTAAATGAGCTGCTTCCAAAAGATAAGGAACAAAGAAAATTTTCCACTTTTTTTCAGTATGTTCGCCTCGTAAACGTGGCAAAACATATCGGGTAGATATCACTTCCCTGTGTCATGATCCTGTTGTTCTACGACATTATTCAGAAATTGTGAGGTTAACGGCAGGGCAATTGCTGTACTCTATATCTCCAGGATATCACTCTACAAAAAAGAAACATCCTTTCAGTAGCCTTTCAGAATGTACATTGTGTATACGGCAAAGCCCAAGATAGGATTACATATCATTAGCACATAAGAACATTAGACACATGTTCTGCATCACCTTAACGATTAGAGAAGTACATGTCAGTTCTATTGCAGTGTATATATATATATATATATATATATATATATATATATATATGTATATTTTTATTTTTTTTTATTTTGCTTTGTCGCTGTCTCCCGTGTTTGCGAGGTAGCGCAAGGAAACAGACGAAAGAAATGGCCCAACCCACCCCCATACACATGTATATACATACACGTCCAAACACGCAAGTATACATACCTATACATCTCAATTTACACATATATATACACACACAGACACACATATATATCCATGTACACAATTCACACTCTCTGCCTTTATTCATTTCCATCGCCACCTCGCCACACATGGAATAACAAACCCCTCCCCCCTCATGTGTGCGAGGTAACGCTAGGAAAAGACAACAAAGGCCCCATTCGTTCACACTCAGTCTCTAGCTGTCATGCAATAATGCCCGAAAACACAGCTCCCTTTCCACATCCAGGCCCCACAGAACTTTCCATTGTTTACCCCAGACGCTTCACATGCCCTGATTCAATCCACTGACAGCACGTCAACCCCGGTATACCACATCGTTCCAATTCACTCTATTCCTTGCCCGCCTTTCACCTTCCTGCATGTTCAGGCCCCGATCACTCAAAATCTTTTTCACTCAATCTTTCCACCTCCAATTTGGTCTCCCACTTCTTCTCGTTCCCTCCACCTCCGACACATATATCCTCTTGGTCAATCTTTCCTCACTCATTCTCTCCATGTGCCCAGACCATTTCAAAACACCCTCTTCTGCTCTCTCAACCACGCTCTTTTTATTTCCACACATCTCTCTTACCCTTACATTACTTACTCGATCAAACCACCTCACACCACACATTGTCCTCAAACATCTCATTTCCAGCACATCCACCCTCCTGCGCACAACTCTATCCATAGCCCACGCCTCGCAACCATACAACATTGTTGGAACCACTATTTCTTCAAACATACCCATTTTTGCTTTCCGAGATAATGTTCTCGACTTCCACACATTCTTCAAGGCTCCCAGGATTTTCGCCCCCTCCCCCACCCTATGATCCACTTCCGCTTCCATGGTTCCATCCGCTGCCAGATCCACTCCCAGATATCTAAAACACTTTACTTCCTCCAGTTTTTCTCCATTCAAACTTACCTCCCAATTGACTTGACCCTCAACCCTACTGTACCAAATAACCTTGCTCTTATTCACATTTACTCTTAACTTTCTTCTTTCACACACTTTACCAAACTCAGTCACCAGCTTCTGCAGTTTCTCACATGAATCAGCCACCAGCGCTGTATCATCAGCGAGCAACAACTGACTCACTTCCCAAGCTCTCTCATCCCCAACAGACTTCATACTTGCCCCTCTTTCCAAAACTCTTGCATTCACCTCCCTAACAACCCCATCCATCAACAAATTAAACAACCATGGAGACATTACACACCCCTGCCGCAAACCTACATTCACTGAGAACCAATCACTTTCCTCTCTTCCTACACGTACACATGCTTTACATCCTCGATAAAAACTTTTCACTCCTTCTAGCAACTTGCCTCCCACACCATATATTCTTAATACCTTCCACAGAGCATATCTAACAACTCTATCATATGCCTTCTCCAGATCCATAAATGCTACATACAAATCCATTTGCTTTTCTAAGTATTTGCCACATACATTCTTCAAAGCAAACACCTGATCCACACATCCTCTACCACTTCTGAAACCACACTGCTCTTCCCCAATCTGATGCTCTGTACACGCCTTCACCCTCTCAATCAATACCCTCCCATATAATTTACCAGGAATACTCAACAAACTTATACCTCTGTAATTTGAGAACTCACTCTTATCCCCTTTGCCTTTGTACAATGGCACTATGCACGCAGTCCGCCAATCCTCAGGCAGCTCACCATCAGTCATACATACATTAAATAACCTTATCAACCAGTCAACAATACAGTCACCCCTCTTTTTAATAGATTCCACTGCAATACCATCCAAACCTGCTGCCTTGCCGGCTTTCATCTTCCGCAAAGCTTTTACTACCTCTTCTCTGTTTACCAAATCATATTCCCTAACCCTCTCACTTTGCACACCACCTCGACCAAAACACCCTATATCTGCCACTCTATCATCAAATACATTCAACAAATCTTCAAAATACTCACTCCATCTCCTTCTCACATCACCACTACTTGTCATCACCTCCCCATTAGCGCCCTTCACTGAAGTTCCCATTTGCTATATATATATATATATATATATATATATATATATATATATATATATATATAGCTGTGGTTTCGGTGCAACTTTGGTCTGAGTGTGAACGAATGGGGCCTTTGTTGTCGTTTCCTAGCGCTACCTCGCACACATGAGGGGGGAGGGGGTTGTTATTCCATGTGTGGCGAGGTGGCGATGGAAATGAATGAAAGCAGAAAGTATGAATTATGTACATGTGTATATATGTATATGTCTGTGTATGTATATGTATGTATACATTGAGATGTATAGGTATGTATATCTGCGTGTGTGGACGTGTATGTATATACATGTGTATGTGGGTGGGTTGGGCCATTCTTTCGTCTGTTTCCTTGTGCTACCTCGCTAACGCAGGAGACAGCGAGAAAGCAAAATAAATAAATAAAAAACAAATATATATATATATATATATATATATATATATATATATATATACATATACGAATAAAGTGCATATGAACGCGCACCTTCATAGAACATACAAACCTCCAACAGCCAGGATCGAAACCGGGACCCCTGTGCAAGAGGCAGGCATGCTAACCGCAAGGCTATTGGACTGTATAATAGGAAACAACTATTCGAAATACTAAGTACTCGAATACCCTTCGTCTCACAATGGTGAGCAACGGGGTCTATACCGGTTATTTCCGAAGAGACGCACATAGCCAGCTGAGAGCGTTTTACCGAACCTAACTGTACAACGCGGAGGTATATGAATACGAATAAAGTGTATATGAACGCGCACCTTCATAGAACATACAAACCTCCAACAGCCAGGATCGAACCCGGGACCCCTGTGCAAGAGGCACATATATTTATACATATATATATATATATGGAGTGAAAAAGATTTTGTGTGATCGGGGCCTGAACATGCAGGAGGGTGAAAGGAGGGCAAAGAATAGAGTGAATTGGAGCGATGTGGTATACCGGGGTTGACGTGCTGTCAGTGGATTGAATCAAGGCATGTGTATGGGGGTGGGTTGGGCCATTTCTTTCGTCTGTTTCCTTGCGCTACCTCGCAAACGCGGGAGACAGCGACAAAGCAAAAAAAAAAAAAATATGTATATATATATATGAGAGAGAGAGAGAGAGAGAGAGAGAGAGAGAGAGAGAGAGAGAGAGAGAGAGAGAGAGTTGGTAATTTTCCAAGTATTGGGACACGAGTCTGCGTCAGAGCCGGGGGTTGGGTGTGGAGAACGCGCCCACCCGTGAGGCAGGCGGCGCGGAACAGGCGAGGTAGAAGTGGAGGAGCTGGGGTGAGGCTGGGGCAGGTAGGGGACTGGGGAGAGGCTGGGACTGATGGGGGACAGGGTAGAATTTGTGACGGGCAAGGGATGGATACAGAGTGGGACTTGTAGGGGATGGGGACAGAGTGGGACTGGTAGGGGATGGAGAGAGCCTGGGACTGGTAGGGGGCTCTGCACAGGCTGGGACTGGGAAGGAGGTGGCTTTCCAAGATATGCAGGTAGTGACAGCAAGGGGAGTAGTGACTACATACACTGAGTGTGAGAGAGAGAGAGAGAGAGAGAGAGAGAGAGAGAGAGAGAGAGAGAGAGAGAGAGAGAGAGAGAGAGAGAGAGAGAGAGAGAGAGAGAGAGAGAGAGAGAGAGAGAGAGAGAGAGAGAGAGGAAAGATTCTAGTGAGAAAAAAAATCTTGGCTTAAAAAGAGAAAGAAAAGAAAAAATAAAGATAATAACTAGGAATGATGAGATGATATGAAAGGATAAAGAGATTTTTATGAATGACGAAAAAATGGAAGACAAAGATAATCAGGGATGATTTGGAAGTGGTAGCAAACGATGTTGAAAGGAGTGTTGCGAGCAACACGACAAGAAATGATTGTCCAAACCTGAAACGTGGTAAAGAATGAGGGAAAATGAAAATGGATAAGAGAAGAATGTGGAAAATATGAGATGGACTGAAAGGAACAAAGGTAATGAAGCTGTGGGAAAGGAGGAAGTAAACTGGTGAACGAAATGGAAAAGAATTAATGAAAATTTAAAATCTAAATGAGAGTTAAAGAATATGAGAACACTTGAAGAGGTAGAAATGAATTGAATGTTAACATGAGGAACTGAAATAAGATAATTCAGCTGTGATAGTAGAAAGGTACCTGAAGGTAACAATATTAAGAAAAAATGTGTACCAGAAAGAAAATGATAACGAGGCATAAAGCACTACGGAGAGAGAGAGAGAGAGAGAGAGAGAGAGAGAGAGAGAGAGAGAGAGAGAGAGAGAGAGAGAGAGAGAGAGAGAGAGAGAGAGAGAGAGAGAGAGAGAGTAAAGAAATGGCAAAGAGACAACGAGATGGATGTAGTGTGTGATGGAAGATGACGGTGTGGTGAGGTGAGACGTGCGTGTCGAGATAATACTAAAGGTGGTAGGTTCAGGTTTTTACCTCGTCCCTTGAATGTGAGGGTACGGGACGATGGGACGACCCTTGAACACAATGGGTCGACCCTTGAACACGATGATGCGACCCATGAACACGATGATGCGATCCTTGGACACGATGATGCGACCTTTGAAAACGATGATGTGATTCTTGAGCACGATGATACGACCCTTGAACACGATGATACGACCCTTGAACACGATGATGCGACCTTTGAAAACGATGATGTGATTCTTGAGCACGATGATACGACCCTTGAACACGATGATACGACCCTTGAACACGATGATGTGATTCTTGAACACGATGATGTGATTCTTGAACACGATGATACGACCCTTGAACACGATGATACGACCCTTGAACACGATGATGTGATTCTTGAACACGATGATGCGACTCTTGAACACGATGATGTGATTCTTGAACACGATGATACGACCCTTGAACACGATGATACGACCCTTGAACACGATGATGTGATTCTTGAACACGATGATGCGACTCTTGAACACGATGATGTGATTCTTGAACACGATGATACGACCCTTGAACACGATGATACGACCCTTGAACACGATGATGTGATTCTTGAACACGATGATGCGACTCTTGAACACGATGATGTGATTCTTGAACACGATGATACGACCCTTGAACACGATGATACGACCCTTGAACACGATGATGTGATTCTTGAACACGATGATGCGACTCTTGAACACGATGATGTGATTCTTGAACACGATGATACGACCCTTGAACACGATGATACGACCCTTGAACACGATGATGTGATTCTTGAACACGATGATGTGATTCTTGAACACGATGATGTGATTCTTGAACACGATGATACGACTCTTGAACACGATGATGCGACCCTTGAACACGATGATGCAACCCTCACGATGATGCGAACTTTGAACACGATGATGTGATTCTTGAGCACGATGATGCAACCCTTGAACACGATGATGCGAACTTTGAACACGATGATGTGATTCTTGAGCACGATAATACCACCCTTGAACACTATGATGTTACCTTTGAACACGATGATGCGACCCTTAAATACGATGATGCGACACCTGAACACGATGATGTAATTCTTGAGCACGATAATACGACCATTGAACACGATGATGCGACCCTTGAACACGATGATACGACCCTTAAAGACGATGATACGACCCTTGAACACGATGATGCGACCCTTGAACACGATGATGCGACCCTTGAACACGATGATACGACGCTTGAACACGATGATGCGACCCTTGAACACGATGATGTGATTCTTGAGCACGATGATGCGACCCTTGAACACGATTAAGCGACCCTTGAACACGATGATGCGACCCTTGAACACGATGATGCGACCCTTGAACACGATGATGTGATTCTTGAGCACGATGATACGACCCTTGAACACGATGATGCGTCTCTTGAACACGATGATACGACCTTTGAACACGATGATGCGACCGTTGAAGACGATGATGCGACCCTTGAACACGATGATGGGACCCTTGAACACGATGATGTGATTCTTGAGCACGATGATACGACCCTTGAACACGATGATGCGACCCTTGAACACGATGATGCGACCCTTGAACACGATGATGTGAGTCTTGAGCACGATGATGCGACCCTTGAGCACGATGATGTGACCCTTGAACACGATGATAGGACCCTTGAACACGATGATGTGATTCTTGAACACGATGATGTGATTCTTGAACACGATGATGCGACCCTTGAACACGATGATGTGATTCTTGAGCACGATGATGCGACCCTTGAACACGATGATGTGACCCTTGAACACGATGATGGGACCCTTGAACACGATGATGTGATTCTTGAGCACGATGATGCGACCCATGAACACGATGATGCGACCCTTGAACACGATGATGGGACCCTTGAACACGATGATGACGTGGCCTTTAAAGGTCGTACTGTCTTGCCCAAGTTAGTGAGGAGGATGTGATATTAAAGAAAATTTAGAAATAGAAAGAGAACACGAATAGATGAAAGACAAAATATGAAAAGAAAATGGCGTTGAAATAGTTCGCAAGAAAAACAAAGAACATGAAATAAAAAATGGAAAAGCGGTGCTAGAAGGACAAATCCATTCCATGGAACAAGGATGTAAGGAAAAGAAGAATTATAGGAACATACTTTTATAAGTTCGCGACGATATCTTTAAAATCACGAAGGAAAACAGCGTTCGAGTCAGCGACGGGAAGAACGTTCTTCATATTAACTTTGATATTCTCCGTGATATCTCACTGTCAGACTTGTTGTATGAGAGTTGTACGAGTTTGAATATGATGGTGTGTCATCGTTACGAGGTTGAGCCGTGAGGAGAAAGGAAGGTATGGATAATTTTGCGCCTGAATAGAATAGCATATGTTAGAAATACCTGTATTCATAGGAACTTTCTATTTTAGCTTCCATAGCAATGTACAAAGAAAGCTGAACATAGGAAAATGACGTTTTATAAAGATGAATGGCAAACAAAATGAAAAGAATGATACACCATCTACAAAATGAAAGGCAATTTGAAAGCTAGGAAATAGTTTACAAAATGAAATACAACTTGAAAACAAGGAAACAAGAATATGGAAAATAATAGATTACCTAAAGAAGTAAGCAGCATTTTGCAAAACAATAAACAACTTAAAAACAGGCAGACAACAAGTTCAGAAGTAGAAGGCAAAGCGAAAATAAAGAGACAGTAATAATAAATAAAAGAACGTTAAAAGAGGGGAAGGAAACCCTTGCAAAATAAAAAACAACAGGAAAACATGGAAGTAACTAACAGAACAAAAGACATCAGGAAAACAGGGATGCAGCCAACCGAAGAAAAGACAACAGGAAAACGTGGAGAGTTTGAGAAGATAAACCAGGGTTGGCTAGGTGGGAAGAGACTGGGTAAGGAGCAAATGTACTTGAGGGTAAAAGCCTCAGGGTTTATGAGTGTCTCGGGGCAGCACAAGCAGCGAGCAGTGAAAAGGCAAGAATATAACATACACACATAGTAAATAGTGCAAGGGAAGCATTAAGGACGAAAGTCCATGGAAGCAGGGTAGGCAGAGAGGTTATTTAAACACACGGTAAAAGATAGTAAAGAGGCAGTAGGGACTGGAGAGAGTATGGAATAACAGGGAGGAATGTTATATACATGCATGGTAAACATGGATATGAGGCAGTAGGGATAGAAGTGGATGAAGCAATACACAATCAAATATTCAAGGAAAACAAAGAAAAGGAAACAGTTTTACTTCAAAGATATGAGGAAGATAAGAAACTGTACGAGATTCTACTCACAGTGATAAAGCCTCGTAAATGCAACTTTTCGCTTGCGGTGTCACCTCTTGCAGTAGTCCGGTAACACCCAACACATACACACACACACACACATACACCTATACATATATATATATATATATATATATATATATATATATATATATATATATATATATATATATATATATATATATATATATATATATATATATATATATATATATATATATATATATATACATATATATATATGTATATATATATATATATATATATATATATATATATATATATATATATATATATATATATATATATATATATATATATATATATATATATATATATATATATATATATATATATATATATATATATATATATATTGTTTATAGATGGGGTTGTTAGGGAGGTGAATGCAAGAGTTTTGGAGAGAGGGGCAAGTATGCAGTCATTTGTGGATGAGAGGGCTTGGGAAGTGAGTCAGTTGTTGGCTGATGATACAGCGCTGGTGGCTGATTCGGGTGAGAAACTGCAGAAGCTGGTGACTGAGTGAGTTTGGTAAAGTGTATGAGAGAAAAAAGCTGAGAGTAAATGTGAATAAGAGCAAGGTTATTAGGTACAATAGGGCTGAGGGACAGGTCAAGGTAAGTTTGAATAGAGAAGAACTGGAGGAAGTGAAGCGTTTTAGATATCTGGGAGTGGATTTGGCAGCGGATGGAACCATGGAAGCAGAAGTGAGTCACAGGGTGGGGGAGGGGGCGAAAGTTCTGGGAGCGTTGAAGAATGTGTGGAAGGCGGGAACATTATGTTTGAAAGAATAGTGGTTCCAACATGCTATATGGTTGCAAGGCGTGGGCTACAGATAGTGTTGTGCGGAGGAGGATGGATGTGTTCGAGATGAGATGTTTGAGGACAATATGGGGTGTGAGGTGGTTTGATTGAGTAAGTAATGAAGGTGTAAGAGAGATGTGTGGTGATAAAAAGAGTGTGGTTGAGAGAGCAGAAAAGGGGTTTTGAAATGGTGGTTTGAGGTGGTTTGGTTGAGTAAGTAATGAAAGGGTAAGAGAGATGTGTGGAAATAAAAAGAGCGTGGTTGAGAGAGCAGAAGAGGGTGTTTTGAAATGGTTTGGGCACATGGAGAGAATGAGTGAGGAAAGATTGACCAAGAGGATATATGTGTCGGAGGTGGAGGGAACGAGGAGAAGTGGGAGACCAAATTGGAGGTGGAAAGATGGAGTGAAAAAGATTTTGTGTGATCGGGGCCTGAACATGCAGGAGGGTGAAAGGAGGGCAAGGAATAGAGTGAATTGGATCGATGTGGTATACGGGGTTGACGTGCTGTCAGTGGATTGAATCAGGGCATGTGAAGCGTCTGGGGTAAACCATGGAAAGCTGTGTAGGTATGTATATTTGCGTGTGTGGACGTATGTATATACATGTGTATGGGGGTGGGTTGGGCCATTTGTTTCGTCTGTTTCCTTGCGCTACCTCGCAAACGCGGGAGACAGCGACAAAAAAAAAAAATATATATATATATATATATATATATATATATATATATATATATATATATATATATATATATATATATATATATATATATATACATACATATATATATATATATATATATATATATATATATATATATATATATATATATATATATATATATATATATATATATATATATATATATATATGTTGAAATGTATAGGTATGTATATATGCGTGTGTGGACGTGCATGTATATACATTTGTATGCGGGTAGGTTGGGCCACTCTTTCGTATGTTTCCTTGCGCTACCTCGCTAACGCGGGACACAGCGACGAAGTATATATATATATATATATATATATATATATATATATATATATATATATATATATATATTCAATAACTATCCCTGGGGATAGGGGAGAAAGAATACTTCCCATATATTCCCTGCATGTCGTAGATGGCGACTAAAAGGGAAGGGAGCGGGGGGCTGGAAATCCTTCCCTCTCATTTTTTTTTTTTAATTTTCCAAAAGAAGGAACAGAGTAGGGGGCCAGGTGAGGATATTCCCTCAAAGGCCCAGCCCTCTGTTCTTAATGCTACCTCGCTATCGCGGGAAATGGCGAATAGTATGAAAAAAAAAAAAAATATATATATATATATATATATATATATATATATATATATATATATATATATATATATATATATATATATATATATATATATATATATTGTTAGGCAGTTATTTATTATGACAGTGGGTGAAATGGAAGAGAAGGGAGAGTAGAATAACGAAAGGATGAAAGAGATAGGAAGGGAGGATATTGAAGTGGAAGGATGGGTAGGGAAGAGGAAGGTAGGTTACTGAAGAGGAAAGGAGGGTAAAGGAGGGAAGGGTATCGAAGAGGAAGGAAGGGTGGAGCAGGAGAAGGGAGGATGAAAAAGAGGAAGGAAGGTGTAGGAGAGGAAGGGCGGGTAAAAAAGGAAGGAAAGGGAGAAGAGAGGAAGGGTGAGTAGATGAGAGGAAGGTAAGGTAGATGAGAAAAAGGGTGAATAGAAGAGAGGAAGGAGGGGTAGAAGAGAGGAAGGGTGAGTAGAAGAGAAGAAGGAAGTGGAAAGGGAAGAGACAGTTGGAACAACATCAGGGCTGATTCTGAGGACAGTGGAGCCACCGACCTCAGGTTAGAGTGACGCCACGCCCTCCCGCTGAAGAACAACTTGAGAAGCATTATCTTAAGACGAGTCGCTGAGAAGCATTACCGTGAGACGAGATGTTCAGAAACATTACTGTGAAAGTGATGCTGAGAAACAATGCCATGATACGAGACACTGAACGATATTACCATGACATGAGACACTGAGTGACGTTACATGATATGAATAGCAACGAAACATTAAACTGAAAAATATCGTCTTGAACTTCGGCGATGGGAAACGTTACCTTAAACTGAGGAATATTATATTTGTATACACCTTACAGCATTACCTTTAAATGAGAAGTGCTCCAATAAAGTGAGACAATGATAAACGTTACTGAAATTGAGAAACATTGCTGTATTGCCTCAGATCAAGGAGCATCAATATGAGCTTAACGGCTGGAACAACAGATGATACGAAACATGACCTTACAATAGGAAGCGTCAACCTGAGATTAAACACTGAGGAAACTTTATCTTGCAGTTAGAAGAACCGACATAGATCAATAATTGTGATTTTGATAAATATTGTTAAAAGTTATGAATTGTGAAACATTTAGATAATATGCCGTGAAACATTATTGGATGCTGTCCTGAGAAACATTGCTGGTCAGAGAGTCCTTGAAAAGCATTGTCGTGAAGTGATACCTGTGAGAAATATTGTTCTAACCTAAGAGTGAGTAACATCATTTGTGATTAAAAAATCACGAGAAGCATCACAGAGACTCAGGAATGCTTCCCTAGAATGAAAAGCTGAATGCACGCAATTATGAAAGCTTTATTCTAAGCTCTCAGATTGGTAGAGAAATGATACAGGAATAATTCGACAAATAATAAGAGAAAAAATGGAACAAAAAGAAAAGGTTAAAATGGTATCTCTAAGATTTTAGGTAGACCAGAGAGCAAATCAATGATGGGTAGAGGAATTTATGCTGGACGAGAGAGAGAGAGAGAGAGAGAGAGAGAGAGAGAGAGAGAGAGAGAGAGAGAGAGAGAGAGAGAGAGAGAGAGAGAGAGAGAGAGAGAGTAACGAAAACAGAAAGTCATAGGAAAGCGAAATTTCATAATAAAGCAAGAATCGGAAGAAAAAGAGGGGAAAATAAGAAAGAAAAAGGAAATCATTTGTTAAGAAAAATACATGAAAATAAGACACTTGAGAAAGAAAACAAAAACATGAGAGGGATGGTATAACGCTAGAGGCAGTAACAACACAGTTACGGGATATGTAAGGAAAGATAGACAGGACGAGAGAAATAGGGAAAGACAGGAAAGATTATGTAGATGAAAAAGTGAATAAGTTACACAATCAAGACTCCAGTGATCACATCCACACATAAAGCTATTCACTCACCTAGACATGAAAGGAGACACAAGGAACTGGTGAGAGACGTGAGGATGACAACGAACGCCGGAGGCGACCCCTCAGAAACATCGACCTGGCACAAGTTGACGAAACGAATGAGGAGAATGATAACATTCCCGGGCAGGAAGGAGGGTTGGGGGCAGTGAGGCTGGGATAACGCCAGCAGGGTTCGTTCATCAAGCGGTCCTCATAATTATTCTAAATAATAACGCATCACTCGAAGTATAAATGTATGAGGCTTCTGATTTTTCCTGAATACGTAAACTTGGAAGCTCCAGTATCGGAATAATTTCTTTTTCGAAAGATATTTTTGTTATGAGTTTTATATACTTATTCAGTTATTCTTATTTCAATGTCAGTATATCTTTGTTAAAGGCTTCTATTATCAATATGTTATATATATATATATATATATATATATATATATATATATATATATATATATATATATATTCTTTATCATACTTTGTCGCTGTCTCCCGCGATGGCGAAGGTAGCGCAAGGAAACAGACTAAATAATGGCCCAACCCATCCACAGACACATGTATATACATAAACGCTCACACACGCACCTATACATTTCAATGTATATATTGCATATACATACACAGACATATACATATATACACATGCACATATTCTATATGCTGCCTTCATCCATCCTCGCCGCCACCCCGCCACACATGAAATGACACCCCCTTCCCCCCCGCGCGCGCGCGAGGTAGCGCTAGGATAGGACAACACAGGCCACATTCATCCACACTCAGACTCTAGCTGTGTAATGCACCGAAACCACAACTACCTTTCCACATCCAGGCCCCACAAAACTCTCATGCTTTACCCCAGACGCTTCACATGCCCTGATTCAATCCATTGACAGCACGTCAACCCGGTAAGCCACATCGTTCAAATTCACTCTATTCCTTGCACGCCTTTCACCCTACTGTATGTTCAGGCCAGGATCTCTCAAAATCTTTTTCACTCCATCCTTCCAACTCCACTTTGGTCTCCCACTTCTCGTTCCCTCCACCTCTGACACATATATCCTCTTTGTCAATTTTTCCTCACTCATTTTCTCCATGTGATCAAACCATTTCAATACACACTCTTCTACTCTCTCAACCACACCCTATTTATTACCACCCCTCTCTCTTACCCTTTCATTACTTACTCGATCAAAACACCTCACACCAAATATTGTCCTCAGACATCTCATTTCCAATACATCTCCCTGCTCCGCACAACCCTATATATCGCCCATGCCTCACAACCATATAACATTGTTGGAACCACTATTTCTTCAATCATACCCATTTTTGCTTTCCGAGATAACGTTCTCGCCTTCCACATATTCTTCAACGCTCCCAGAACTTTCGCCCCCTCCCCCACCCTGTGACTCACTTCTGCTTCCTTGGTTCCATCCGCTGCCAAATCCACTCCAGATATCTAAAACACTTTACTTCCTCCAGTTTTTTTTCCATTGAAACTTACCTTCCAATTTACTTGTCTCTTAATCCTAAAATTACATTTACATTAAGCTTCTTATTTCACACAATTTTACCAAACTCAGTCACCAACTTTTGCAGTTTCTCACCCGAATCAGCCACCAGCGCTGTATCATCAGCGAACAACAACTGACTCACTTCCCAAGCCCTCTCATCCACAAAAGACTGCATACTTGCCCCTCTCTCCAAAACTCTTGCATTCACCTCCCTAAAAACACTATCCATAACCAAATTCAAAACCATATAGACATCACGCACCCCTGCCGCAAATTGACATTCACTGGTAACCAATCACTTTTCTCTCTTCCTACTCATACGCATGCTTTACATCCTTGATAAAAGCTTTTCACTGCTTCTTGAAACTTACCTTCCACACCATATAATCTTTATACTTTCCACAAGGCATCTCTATCAACTCTATCATATGCCTTCTCCAGATCCATAAATGCTACATACAAATCCATTTGCTTTTCTAAGCATTTCTCACACACATTCTTCAAAACAAACACCTGATCCACACATCCTGTATCACATCTAACACCACACTGCTCCTCCACAATCTGATGCTCTGTACATGCCTTCACCTCTCAATCAATACCCTCCCATATAATTTCCTAGGAATACTCAAAGAACATACCTTTGTAATTTGAACACTCACATTTAC
Organism: Panulirus ornatus; assembly: GCF_036320965.1. NCBI lineage: Eukaryota > Metazoa > Arthropoda > Malacostraca > Decapoda > Palinuridae > Panulirus > Panulirus ornatus. The sequence continues at coordinate 73,179,437 of NC_092234.1, forward strand.
CCCCTTTGCCTTTGTACAATGCCTACATTCCGCCAATCCTGAGGCACTTCACCATATATAAGTATACGTATGCAAGTAGAAGAGATGGCCAGAGAGCGTTATTGGATTAGGTGTTAATTGATAGGCGAGTGAAAGAGAGACTGTTGGATGTTAATGTGCTGGGAGGGGCAAATGGAGGTATGTCTGATCATTATTTTGAGGAGTCGAAGGTGAAGATGTGTAGAGGTTTTCAGAAAAGAAGGGAGAATGTTGAGGTGAAGAGAGTGGTGAGAGTAAGTGAGCTTGGAAAGGAGACTTGTGTGAAGAGGTACCAGGAGAGACTGAGTACAGAATGGAAAAAGGTGAGAACAAAGGACGTAAGGGGAGTGGGGGAGGAATGAGATATATTTAAGGAAACAGTGATGGCTTGCGCAAAAGATGCCTGTGGTATGAGGAAGGTGGGAGGTGGACAGATTAGAAAGGGCAGTGAGCGGTGAGATGAAGACGTAAGATTATATAGTGAAAGAGAAGATAGAGGGATATGGAAAATTTTTGCAGGGAAATAGTGCAAATGACTGAAAGATGTATACAAGAAAGAGGCAAGAGGTCAAGAAAAAGGCGCAAGAGGTGAAAAAGAGGGCAAATGAGAGTTGGGATGAAGAGTATCATCAAATTTTAGGGAGAATGAAAAGATGTTTTGGAAGGAGGTAAATAAAGTGCGTAAGACAAGAGAACAAATGGGAACATCGATGTAGGGGGCAAATAGGAAGGTAATAACAAGTAATGGTGAAGTGAGAGGGAGACGGAGTGAGCATTTTGAAGGTTTGTTGAATGTCTTTGATGATAGAGTGGGAGATATAGGGTGTTATGGTCGAGGTGATGTGCGAAGTGAGAGGGCTAGGGAGTATGATTTAGTAAACAGAGAAGACGTAGTGAAAGATTTGCGGAAGATGAAAGCCGGCAAGGTGGCGGGTTTGGATGGTATTGCTGTGGAATTTATCAAAAAAGGGGGGGTGACTGTGTTGTTGACTGGCTGGTGAGGATATTCAATATATATATATATATATATATATATATATATATATATATATATATATATATATATATATATATATATATATATATATATATATACATATATATATATATATATATATATATATATATATATATATATATATATATATTCATTTATTCACATTTATTTCTTATTTCTTATACTTTTTCGCTGTCTTCCGCTTTAGCGAGGTAGCGCAAGGAAACATACGAAAGAATGGCCCAACCCACCCACATACGCATTTATATATATACACCTCCAAACACGAACATATGTATACCTATACATTTCAACGTATACATATATAAACATACACAGACATATACATATATACACATGTACATAATTCATACTTGCTGCCATTATTTATTCCCGTCGCCACCTCGCCACACATGAAGTGACAACCCCCTCCCCCCGTATGCGCGCGAGGTAGCGCTAGGAAAGGACAAGAAAGGCCACATTCGTTCACAATCAGTCTCTAGCTGTCGTGTATAATGCACCGAAGCCACAGCTCCCTTTCCACATCCAGGCCCCATAAAACTTTCCAATGGTTTACCCTAGACGCTTCACATGAGCTGGTTCAATCCATTGACAGCACGTCGACCGTGGTATACCACATCGTTCCAGTTCACTATATTCCTTGCACGCCTTTCATCCTACCGTATGTTCAGGCCCTGATCGCTAAAAATCTTTTTCACTTCATCCTTCCACCTCCAATTTGGTCTCCCACTTTTCCTCGTTCCCTACACATCTGATATATATAATTATATATATATATATATATATATATATATATATATATATATATATATATATATATATATATATATATATATATATATATATATATATATTTATATAAATATCTTTTTTGTCAATCTCTTCTCACTCATTCTCTCCAAGTGACCAAACCATTTCAATACACCATCTTCTGCTCTCAGCCACACTCTCTTTATTACCACTCATCTCTCTTACCCTTTCATTACTTACTCGATCAAACCACCTCACACCACATATTGTCCTCAAACATCTCATTTCCAACACATCCGCCCTCTTCCACACAACCCTACCTATAGCCCACGTCTCGCAACCATATAACATCTTTGGAGCCATTATTCCTTCAACCATACGCATTTTTGCTTTCCGAGATAATGTTCTTGCCTTCCACACATTCTTCAACGCTCCCAGAACCTTCGCCCCCTCCCCCACCTTGTGACTCACTTCCGCTTCCATGGTTCCATCCGCTGCCAAATCACTTCCCAGATATCTAAAACACTTCACTTCCTCCAGTTTTTCTCCATTCAAACTTACCTCAACCCTCAACCCTATTGTGCCTAATAATCTTGCTGTTATTCACATTTACTCTCAACTTTCTTCTTTCACACACTTTACCAAACTCAGTCACCAGTTTCTGCAGTTTCTCTCTCACTCGAATTAGCTACTAACGCTCTATCATCAGCGAACAACAACTGACTCACTTCCCAAGCCCTCTCATCCCCAAAAGACTGCATACTTGCCCCTCTCTCCAAAACATTTGCATTCACCTCCCTAACAACTCCATCCATAAAGAAATTAATCAACCATAGAGACATCACACACCCCTATCGCAAACCGACATACACTGAGAACCAATCACTTTCCCCTCTTCCTACTCGTACACATGCCTTACATCCTTGATAAAAACTTTTCACTGCTTCGAGCAACTTAACTCCCATACCATATACTCTTAATACCTTCCACAAAGCACCTCTATCAACTATATCATATGCCTTCTTCAGATCTATGAATGCTACATACAAATCCATCTGTTTTTCTAAGTATTTTTCACACACATTCTTCAAAGGAAACACCTGATCTACAAATCCTCTACCACTTCTGAAACCACACTGCTCTTCACCAATCTGATGCTTCGTACAAGCCTTTACCCTCTGAATCATTACCCTCCTAAACAATTTCCCAGGAATACTCAACAAATTTATTCCTCTGAAATTTGAACACTCACCTTTATCCCCTTTGCCTTTGTATAATGGTACTATGCATGTATTCAGCCAATTCTCAAGCACTTCACCATACACTGAGTATCCTTACCAACCAGTGAACAACACGGTCATCCCCTTTCTTAATAAATTTCACAGCAATGCCTTCCAAACCCCCCGCCTTGCAAGCTTTCATCTTCCGCAAAGCTTTCACTATCTCTTCCCTCTTTACCAAACCATGCTCCCTGAGCCTCTCACTTCGTGCACCACTTCGACCAAAACATTCTATATCTGTCACTCTATCATCAAACACATTCAACAAACCTTCAAAATACTCACTCCATCTCCTTTTCACTCCACCACTACTTGTTATTACCTACCCATTAGCCCCTTTCGCCGATGTTCCCATTTGTTCTCTTGTCATACGCAATTTATTCACCTCATTCCAAACATTTTTCATTCTCCCTAGAATTTAATGATGCCCCTTCACCCCAACTCTCATTTGCCCTCTTTTTCACCTATTGCACCTTTCTTTTGACCTCCTGCTCTTTGTTTTATATATCACCCAGTCATTTGTACTACTTCCCTGCAAAAAATCGTTCAAACGCCTCTCTCTTCTCTTTCACTAACAATCTTACTTCTTCATCCCACCACTCATTACCCTTTCTAATCTGCCCACCTTCCACCTTTCTCATGCCAGAAGCATCTTTTGCACATGCCATCACTGCTTCCCTAAATACAACCTATTCCTCTCCCACTCCCCTTACGTCCTTTGCTCTCACCTTTTTCCATTCTGTACTCAGTCTCTCCTGGTACTTCCTCGCACAAGTCTCCTTTCCAAGCCCACTTACTCTCACCACTCTCTTTGCCCCAACATTTTCTCTCCTTTTCTGAAAACCTCTACAAATCTTCACCTTCGCCTCCACAAGATAATGATCAGATATCCCACCAGTTGCCCCTCTCATCACAGTAACATCCAAAAGTCTCGCTTACACGCCCCTATGTATCAAGATGTAATCCACCAACGCTCTCTGGCCATCTTTCCTACTTACATCCGTATACTTATGTATATCTCTCTTTTTAAATCAGGTATTCCCTATCACCACACCTTTTTCAGCACACAAATCTACAAGCTCTTCACCACTTACATTTACAACACTGAACACCCCATGTACACCAATTATACCCTTAACTGCCAAATTACTCACCATTGCATTTAAATCACCCATCACTATAACTCAGTCTCGTGCATCAAAGCTGTAAACACACTCACTCAGCTTCTCCCAAAACACTTGCCTCTCATGATCTTTCTTCTTATGACCAGTTGCAGAGGCACCAATAATCACCCATCTCTCTCCATCCACTTTCAGTTTTACCCATATCAATCTAGAGTTTACTTTCTTACACTCTACCACATACTCCAAGAACTCCTGCTTCAGGAGTGCTTCTATTTCTTCCTATGCTCTTGTCGTCTCACCAACCCTTGACTTTACTCTGAAGACTTTCCTAAACAATCTTCCCCTTTACCTTTGATCTTCGTTTCACTTACAGCCAAAACATCCGGGTTCCTTTCCTCAAACAAACTACCCATCTCTCCTTTTTTTTCATCTTAGTTATATCCACACACATTAGACACCCTAATCTGAGCCTTCGAGGAGGATGAGCACTCTCCGCATGACTTCTGCGTCCTCTTTTAGAAAGTTAAAAAACAAGAAGGGGAGAGTTTCTAGCCCCCCCGCTCCCGTCCCCTCTAGTCGCCTTTTACGACACACAGGGAATGCGTGGGAAGTATTCTTTCTCCCCTGTCCTCAGAGATAATATATATATATTTTTTTTTTTTTTTTTTTTTTTTTTTTTTATACTTTGTCGCTGTCTCCCGCGTTTGCGAGGTATATATATATATATATATATATATATATATATATATATATATATATATATATATATATATATATATATTATCCCTGGGGATAGGGGATGAAGAATACTTCCCACGTATTCCCTGCGTGTCGTAGAGGGCGACTAAAAGGGGAGGGAGCGGGAGGCTGGAAATCCTCCCCTCTCATTTTCTTTTTCTTTTTTTTAATTTTCCAAAAGAAGGAACAGAGGGGGGGCCAGGTGAGGATATTCCACAAAGGCCCAGTCCTCTGTTCTTAACGCTACCTCGCTAATGCGGGAAATGGCGGATAGTTTAAAAGAAAGAAAGAAAGATATATATATATATATATATATATATATATATATATATATATATATATATATATATATATATATATATATATATATATATATATATATATATGTATATCAAACAAAGTGCATATGAACGCGCACCTTCATAGAACATACAAACCTCCAACAGCCAGGATCGGACCCGGGACCCCTCTGCAACAGGCGAGATCGCCACCGTTAGACTGTGATCGCCCCAAAAAGGGAAATGACTATTCGAATACTATGTACTCGAATACCCCTCGTCTCACGTTGGTGAGCAACGGGGTATACACCGGTCATTTCCCTATTGGGGGCGATCATAGCCTAGCGGTAGCGCTCCCGCCTGTTGCAGAGGGGTCCTGGGCTCGATCCTGGCTGTTGTAGGTTTGTATGTTATATATATATATATATATATATATATATATATATATATATATATATATATATATATATATATATATATATATATATATATATCCACAAATGCTACATACAAATCCATTTGCTTTTCTAAGTATTTCTCACATACATTCTTCAAAGCAAACACCTAATCCACACATCCTCTACCACTTCTGAAACCACACTGCTCTTCCCCAATCTGATGCTCTGTACATGCCTTCACCCTCTCAATCAATACCCTCCCATATAATTTACCAGGAATACTCAACAAACTTATACCTCTGTAATTTGAGCATTCACTCTTATCCCCTTTGCCTTTGTACAATGGCACTATGCACGCATTCCGCCAATCCTCAGGCACCTCACCATGAGTCATACATACATTAAATAACCTTACCAATCAGTCAACAATACAATCAACCCCTTTTTTAATAAATTCCACTGCAATACCATCCAAGCCTGCTGCCTTGCCGGCTTTCATCTTCCGCAAAGCTTTCACTACCTCTTCTCTGTTTACCAAATCATTTTCCCTAACCCTCTCACTTTGCACACCACCTCGACCAAAACACCCTATATCTGCCACTCTATCATCAAACACATTTAACAAACCTTCAAAATACTCACTCCATCTCCTTCTCACGTCACCACTACTTGTTATCACCTCCCCATTTGCGCCCTTCACTGAAGTTCCCATTTGCTCCCTTGTCTTACGCACTTTATTTACCTCCTTCCAGAACATCTTTTTATTCTCCCTAAAATTTAATGATACTCTCTCACACCAACTCTCATTTGCCCTTTTTTTCACCTCTTGCACCTTTCTCTTGACCTCCTGTCTCTTTCTTTTATACATCTCCCACTCAATTGCATTTTTTTCCTGCAAAAATCGTCCAAATGCCTCTCTCTTCTCTTTCACTAATACTCTTACTTCTTCATCCCACCACTCACTACCCTTTCTAATCAACCCACCTCCCACTCTTCTCATGCCACAAGCATCTTTTGCGCAATCCATCACTGATTCCCTAAATACATCCCATTCCTCCCCCACTCCCCTTACTTCCATTGTTCTCACCTTTTTCCATTCTGTACTCAGTCTCTCCTGGTACTTCCTCACACAGGTCTCCTTCTCAAGCTCACTTACTCTCACCACCCTCTTCTCCCCAACATTCACTCTTCTTTTCTGAAAACCCATACAAATCTTCACCTTAGCCTCCACAAGATAATGATCAGACATCCCTCCAGTTGCACCTCTCAGCACATTAACATCCAAAAGTCTCTCTTTCGCCTGGAGAAGGCATATGATAGAGTTGATAGAGATGCTCTGTGGAAGGTATTGAGAATATATGGTGTGGGAGGAAAGTTGTTAGAAGCAGTGAAAAGTTTTTATCGAGGATGTAAGACATGTGTACGTGTAGGAAGACAGGAAAGTGATTGGTTCTCAGTGAATGTAGGTTTGCGGCAGGGGTGTGTGATGTCTCCATGGTTGTTTAATTTGTTTATGGTTGGGGTTGTTAGGGAGGTAAATGCAAGAGTCTTGCAAAGAGGGGCAAGTATGAAGTCTGTTGGGGATGAGAGAGCTTGGGAAGTGAGTCAGTTGTTGTTCGCTGATGATACAGCGCTGGTGGCTGATTCATGTGAGAAACTGCAGAAGCTGGTGACTGAGTTTGGTAAAGTGTGTGGAAGAAGAAAGTTAAGAGTAAATGTGAATAAGAGTAAGGTTATTTGGTACAGTAGGGTTGAGGGTCAAGTCAATGGGAAGGTGAGTTTGAATGGAGAAAAACTGGAGGAAGTGAAGTGTTTTAGATATCTGGGAGTGGATCTGTCAGCGGATGGAACCATGGAAGCGGAAGTGGATCATAGGGTGGGGGAGGGGGCGAAAATTCTGGGAGCCTTGAAGAATGTGTGGAAGTCGAGAACATTATCTCGGAAAGCAAAAATGGGTATGTTTGAAGGAATAGTGGTTCCAACAATGTTGTATGGTTGCGAGGCGTGGGCTATGGATAGAGTGGTGCGCAGGAGGATGGATGTGCTGGAAATGAGATGTTTGAGGACAATGTGTGGTGTGAGGTGGTTTGATCGAGTGAGTAACGTAAGGGTAAGAGAGATGTGTGGAAATAAAAAGAGCGTAGTTGAGAGAGCAGAAGAGGGTGTTTTGAAGTGGTTTGGACACATGGAGAGGATGAGTGAGTAAAGATTGACCAAGAGAATATATGTGTCGGAGGTGGAGGGAGCAAGGAGAAGAGGGAGACCAAATTGGAGGTGGAAAGATGGAGTGAAAAAGATTTTGTGTGATCGGGGCCTGAACATGCAGGAGGGTGAAAGGAGGGCAAGGAATAGAGTGAATTGGAGCGATGTGGTATACCGGGGTTGACGTGCTGTCAGTGGATTGAATCAAGGCATGTGAAGCGTCTGGGGTAAACCATGGAAAGCTGTGTAGGTATGTATATTTGCGTGTGTGGACGTATGTATATACATGTGTATGGGGGGGGGGGGTTGGGCCATTTCTTTCGTCTGTTTCCTTGCGCTACCTCGCAAACGCGGGAGACAGCGACAAAGTATAAAAAAAAAAAAAAAAAAAAATATATATATATATATATATATATATATATATATATATATATATATATATATATATATATATATATATATATATATATATATATATATATATATGTATATATATATATATATATATATATATATATATATATATATATATATATATATATATATATATATATATATATATATATATATATATATATACAATATATTCATTTATTAATACTCTATATGTATATATGTATATGTGTGTGTGTGTGTGTGTGTGCATGCATGTGTGTTTGTAACGTCAACTTAGTAATTTATCATTCCTGTGTGAGGGCAAATATGATATACATGTAATAATTTTTGATGATGCTAGAGTATTATCATACATCTCTATATGGAAATGATTGATATGTCAATCAAAAGTGATGGTAGTATAATGTAAAGTACATAAAGTGGCTACAAATGTAGTTTTGCTTTATTATTTTTCCTCTCAATTTTTCCATTTGTATATTCCACTTGTAATAGATTCTCGAATCTTCAAAGCGAAAGTTTGTGTCTATTGTCACTTGTAGCTTATGTTTACTTGTCCTTCTTTGACATGGTTTGATTTTGTGAAAATTGTAAACCGCTACAGTCTGATTGTTATTCAGCGCTTTGTAGCATACGTAGAGGAGATATCCACAATAACAAAACTTTTTTCAATAGAATCCTATATTTCTGTTTTCTTTAAATGCTGTTATATGAACAAGTACACTCTGTTTTCTTTAAATGCTGTTATATGAACAAGTACAATCTGTTTTCTTTAAATGCTGTTATATGAACAAGTACAATCTGTTTTCTTTAAATGCTGTTATATGAAGAAGTACAATCTGTTTTCTTTGAATGCTGTTACATGAACAAGTACAATCCATTTCTCAAAAGCCCCTCACAAAGCTGGTGATCATTTTGTTGTAGAGAAAACTTGACCTTATCTAATGTCGTGGAAAATTGTTGACCGTGCTGGGATACAGCGAAAAGTAGTGGCCTCTTTTTTCTGTTTATCAGTAAATTACTGACTTTTATCTAGTGAAGTTGAAATTATTACCCTCTGTCCGAGGATCGAGGTTAACTCTGAAAGCAGAAACATTTTGGGTTTTCTTGTGGGGAACCTGAGAATTGCTGAACTTTCTCTAATATATCAGAAATTCATTTGCTTCACTTCAAGTAGAGCAAAGAAGTATTGACGTTTCTCATGTGTAGCAATGCTGACCTTCTCGTGTAGCAAGAATCGTTGACCCGTTTCCCGTTTTGTATGTAATAATTAACATTTCTCTTGTATAAAAAAATGTACGTCCGTCTCTCGTGTTGCAGATGGTTACATCCCTCTCTTGTTTACTTGGAAAGGATTGGTGTTGACTTCGCTTAGCGGACATAACTGTCCCATCATTTAATACGGAATTATTGACATATTTTTTCATGTAACTGAAACAGTAGCTTTTCTCTCGTTCATCAAAGAAGTACTGACCCTTGTATAGCGGAGAAGTCCGAGAGAATACTGGCCTCTCGGCAGTGATTCCCTAGATTACTGACCTTTGACAGTGATTCAGTGTTGTAAACACCACCCACCCCTAGTCATGTGCCCGACAGTCAGTACGCAGGGATGACCACAAAAATGCGATCGCCAAAAATTGTCATGAAAATGGTCAACCCAACAGATCTTGAAAATTCTGTTATTCTATACTCCTTTGCTGGGAAGTTTTGTGGGGCCTGGATGTGGATAGGGAGCTGAGGTTGTGGTGCATTACATATTACATCTAGAGACTGAGTGTGAACGAATGTGGCCTTTCTTGTCTGCTTTCCTGGCGCTACTTCGCTGAAGCAGGGGGTAGTGATGCGTTTCTTGTGGGGCGGGGTAGCGCCAGAATTGGAAGACATGCAAGTGTGAATAAGTGACAATCATGGGTACTCTTGTACGATTCTTTGGCTGGTAAGGACCAAATTATCTTGTTGTAAGAATGATGTAAGCGAATTAAGATCATCCATAGCATAAATATGGCTGTTGGTTGATTATAGAGATTAAATTGTTAGACTCAGAAGAGCACACGAGATCGCCCATAGCAGGTCCCGTGTAGGATTAGGCCTGGTGAAACTCTGCTGTTTACGGCGCTCAGAGAAGAACACACAGAGAGACAGTATCAAATAATGACACAAAGAAAATGCATCGAACATGGATAATCGAAGGAGTAAACTAGCGAAGTGTTTAGTTAAGGAAAGTGCATTAACACTACTGGGCATCTAGCGCTCCTCAGGACAGACACGAGTACTGTCTCCGGGCAATTCCTCTAGAGCGTCGCATTCCAGCACTTGCACGCTCTCATCATCGTCAAGGTCGTGTCCGCTTAACCAGGGAAGTGGAGAGAACATACGTTCGTAATAATCCCGGTGAGTCATACCTTCCACTGTGGCTGCAGGTTGTGTTAAAGTGGCTCATTCCTTGTATGGTTGGTTAATGAGCCAGTAATATGTCTACAGGCACACTCACGGCGTCTATCTTAAACAGGATCTCAGCCGGGGAGACTCGTAGTTGTTTGACGACCTATCCTCTTGGCAGCGCCAAGGACGTGCTTAGGTCTTGCTAGACCCAGCGGGCGTGATACGTAAGGCACTGCGTGAAGCGCGAGCACGTACCGACATGACGTGGAGGACGAGGGTCCATCACTAGGCCACGGACACACACAAAAACATACGGCCAAAGACCCGGATAAGAACATGTGTTATCGGTTGATGCTCATTTAACTGAACTTATAGCACCAGAGACCTGTGGCGAAGCCGCCTCTTAGTATTATGCTGTGCGGCAGGAACTACAGTGTATTGATTGTGCGACATGTCAATCGGTTAAAGGCATTAACAAGAAATCCCTTGCACTTGTGGCCTTCGATATTAAATGTAATGATATCATCGAACTTACGCATAATAAATGATTATGTTAGCTAACTTATTCCAGTGACTGCGTGCTTACACACATTTTATTGTCATGCTATGTGGACTATGTCATCAGACAGGCTATTGGCCATTCCTTAGGCAACAAGAATGGGAGTAGTTTAAGTATGCTTGGCAGTCCATTAGCCTAGTTGGGTCATTAATGTCTTTATTAAGGAATTTTACTTAAACCATAGCTATGGGTTCCCATGGCAATATATATATATATATATTATCCCTGGGGATAGGGGAGAAAGAATACTTCCCATGTATTCCCTGCGTATCGTAGAAGGCGACTAAAAGGGAAGGGAGCGGGAGGCTGGAAATCCTCCCATCTCTCTTTTTTTTTTTTTTTGATATTCCAAAGGAAGGAACAGAGAAGGGGGCCGGATAAGGATGTTTCCTCAGAGGCCCAGTCCTCTGTTCTTAACGCTACCTCGCTAACGCGGGTAATGGCGAATAGTATGAAAAAGAAAGAAATATATATATATATATATATATATATATATATATATATATATATATATATATATATATATATATATATATATATTCGAATAGTTATTTCCTATTAGCCAGGCCCATAGCCTCGCGGTTAGAATTCCCGCCTCTTGCACAGGGTCCCGGGTTCGATCCTAGCTGTTGGAGGTTTGTATGTTATATGATATATATATATATATGATGTTTATCATACTTTGTCGCTGTCTCCCGCGTTAGCGAGGCAGCGCAACGAAACAGACGAAAGAATGGCCCAACCCACCCACATACACATGTATATACATATACGTCCACACACGCTCATATACATACCTATACATTTCAACGTATACATATATATACATATACATACACAGACATATACATATATACACATGTACATAATTCATACTTGCTGCCTTTATTCATTACCATCGCCACGACGCCACACATGAAATGACAACCCCCTCCCCCGCATGCGAGCGAGGTAGCGCTAGGAAAAGACAACAGAGGCCACATTCGTTCACACTCAGTCTCTAGCTGTCATGTATAATGCACCGAAACCACAGCTCCCTTTCCACATTAAAGCCCCACAAGACTTTCCATGGTTTACCCAAGACGCTTAACATGCCCTAGTTCAATCCACTGACAGCACGTCGACCTCGGTATACCACATCGCTCCAATTCATTCTATTCCTTGCACGCCTTTCACCCACCTGCATGTTCAGGCCCCTATCGCGCAAAATCTTTTTCACTCCATCTTTCCACCTCCAATTTGGTCTCCCACTTCTCGTTCCCTGCACCTCTGACACATATATCCTCTTTGTCAATCTTTCCTCACTCATTCTCTCCATGTGACCAAACCATTCCAAAACACTCTCTTCTGCTCTCACAACCACACTCTTTTTATTACCAGACATCTCTATTACCCTTTCATTACTTACTCGATCATACCACCTCATGCCACATATTGTCTTCAAACATCTCATTTCCAACACATCCACCCTCCTCCGGACAACTCTATCTATAGCCCACACCTCGCAACCATATAACATTGTTAGAACCACTATTTCCTCAAACATTCCCATTTTTGCTTTCCGAGATAATGTTCTCGACTTCTATACATTTTTCAACGTCCCTCAGAACTTTCGCCTCCTCCCCCACCCTGTGACTCACTTCCGCTGCCATGGTTCGCTCCATCCGCTGCCAAATCCACTCCCAGATATCTAAAGCACTTCACTTTCTCCAGTTTTTCTTCATTCATACTTACCTCCCATTTGACCTGTCCCTCAATCTTACTGTACCTAATAACCTTGCTCTTTGTCACATTTACTCTCAGCTTTCTTCTTTCACACACTACCAAACTCAGTCACCAGCTTCTGCAGTATCTCATTCGAATCAGCCACCAGCGCTGTATCGTCAGCGAACAACAACTGACTCACTTTCCAAGCCCTCCCATCCACAACAGACAGCATGCTTGTCCCTCTCTCCAAAACTCTTGCATTCACCTCCCTAACAACCTCATCCATAAGCAAATTAAACAACAATGGAGACATCACGCACCCCTGCCGCAAACCAACATTCACTGAGAACCAATCACTTTTCTCTCTTCCTACACGTACACATACATGCCTTGCACCCTCGATCAAAACTTTTCACTGCTTCTAACAACTTGCCTCCCGCACCATATATTTTTAATACCTTCGGCAGAGCATCTCTATCAACTCTATCATATGCCTTCTACAGATCCATAAATGCTACATACAAATCCATTTGCTTTTCTAAGTTTTTCTCACATTCTTCAAAGCAAACACCTGGTCCACACATCCTCTACCACTTCTGAAACCACGCTTCTCTTCCCCAAGCTGATGCTCTGTACATGCTTTCACCCTCTCAGTCAATACCCTTCCATATAATTTCCCAGGAATACTTAACAAACTTATACCTCTGTAGTTTGAGCACTCACCTTTATCCCGTTTGCCTTTGTACAATGGCACTATACATGCATTCCGCAAATTCTCAGGAACCTCTTCTCTGTTTACCAAATCATTCTTCCTAGCCCTCTCACTTTGCACACCACCTAGACCAAAACACCCTATGTCTGCCACTCTATCATCCAGCACATTCAACAGACCTTCAAAATACTCATTCCATCTCCTTCTCACATCACCACTACTTGTTATTACTTTCCCATTATCCCCCTTAACCGATGTTCCCAATTGTCCTCTTTTCTTACGCGCTTTATTTAACTCCTTCCAAAACATCCTTTTATTCTCCCTAATTTTAATGATACTCTCCCACCCCAACTATCATTTGCCCTCTTTTTCACCTCTAGCACCTTTCTGTTGACTTCCTGCCTCTTTCTTTTATACATCTCCCAGCCATTTGCACTATTTCCCTGCAAAACTCGTCCAAATGCTTCTCTCCTCTCTTTCACCAATAATCTTATTTCTTCATCCCACCACTCACTGCCCTTTCTGATCTGCTCACCTCCTACGCTTCTTATGCCACAAGCATCTTTTTTACAAGCCATCACTGCTTCCCTAAGTACATCACATTCCTTCCCCACTTCCCTTATGCCCTTTGCTCTCACCCTTTTCCATTCCGCATATATATATATATATATATATATATATATATATATATATATCATACAAAGCTCCATCAGCCAGGATCGAACCTGGGACCCCTTGTGCAAGAGGCAGGCATGCTAACCGCTAGGCTAAGGGAGTGTATAATAGGACACAACTATTCGAAATACTAAGTACTCGAATACCCTTCGTCTCACTATGGTGAGCAACGGGGTCTATCGGTTGTTTCCGAACAGAACGCATAGCCAGCTGAAAGCGTTTTACCGAACCTGACTGTACAACGCGGAGTTATATGAATACGAATAAAGTGTATATGAACGCGCACCTTCATAGAACATACAAAGGTCCATCAGCCAGGATCGAACCTGGGACCCCTTGTTCATATACACATATACACATACACCCATATACATATATACATATACGTTCACAAACGCACATATACAAACCTATGCATTTCGACGTTTACATATATATTCATACACAGACATACACATATATTCATATGTACATAATTCATACTTGGAGCCTTTATTCATTCCCCGTCGCCACCCCGCCACACATGAAATGACATCCCCCTCCCCCCGCATTCGCTCGGGGTGGTGCTAGGAAAAGACAACAAAGGCCACATTCGTTCACACTCAGTCTCTAGCTGTCATGTATAACGCACCGAAACACAGGTCCCTCTCCACTTCCAGGCCCCACAAAACTTTCCATGGTTTACCCCAGACGCTTGACATGCCCTGGTTCAATCCATTGACAGCACGTCGACCCCGGCATACCACATCGTTCCAATTCACTCTATTCCTTGCACACCTTTCACCCTCCCGCATGTTCAGGCCCCGATCGCTCTAAATCTTTTTCACTCCATCTTTTCCACCTCCAATTTGGTCTCCCACTTCTCCTTCCCTGCACCTCTGACACATATATCCTCTTTGTCAATCTTTCCTAGCTCATTCTCTCCATGTGACCAAACCATTTCAAAACACCCTCTTCTACTCTCTCACACACTCATTTTATTACCACACATCTCTCTTACTCTTTCATTACTTACTCGATCAAACCACCTCACACCACATATTGTCCTCATACATCTCATTTCCAACACATCCACCCTCCGCACATCTCTCTCTATAGCCCACGCCTCGCATCTATATAACATTATAACATTGTTGGAACCACTATTCCTTTAAACTAATCCTTCAAATATATATATATACATATATATATATACATATAAATATATATATATATATATATATATATATATATATATATATATATATATATATATATATATATAAATATATATATATATATATATATATATATATATATTATATATATATATATATATATATATATATATATATATATATATATATATATATATATATATATATATAGGCAGCAGGTTTGGATGGTATTGCAGTGGAATTTATCAAAAAAGGGGTTGACTGTATTGTTGACTGGTTGGTAAGGTTATTTAATGTATGTATGACTCATGGTGAGGTGCCTGAGGATTGGCGGAATGCGTGCATAGTGCCATTGTACAAAGGCAAAGGGGATAAGAGTGAGTGCTCAAATTACAGAGGTATAAGTTTGTTGAGTATTCCTGGTAAATTATATGGGAGGATATTGATTGAGAGGGTGAAGGCATGTACAGCGCATCAGATTGGGGAAGAGCAGTGTGGTTTCAGAAGTGGTAGAGGATGTGTGGATCAGGTGTTTGCTTTGAAGAATGTATGTGAGAAATACTTAGAAAAGCAAATGGATTTGTATGTAGCATTTATGGATCTGGAGAAGGCATATGATAGAGTTGATAGAAATGCTCTGTGGAAGGTATTAAGAATATATGGTGTGGGAGGCAAGTTGTTAGAAGCAGTGAAAAGTTTTTATCGAGGATGTAAGGCATGTGTACGTGTAGGAAGAGAGGAAAGTGATTGGTTCTCAATGAATGTAGGTTTGCGGCAGGGGTGTGTGATGTCTCCATGGTTGTTTAATTTGTTTATGGATGGGGTTGTGAGGGAGGTGAATGCAAGAGTTTTGGAAAGAGGGGCAAGTATGAAGTCTGTTGGGGATGAGAGAGCTTGGGAAGTGAGTCAGTTGTTGTTCGCTGATGATACAGCGCTGGTGGCTGATTCATGTGAGAAACTGCAGAAGCTGGTGACTGAGTTTGGTAAAGTGTGTGAAAGAAGAAAGTTAAGAGTAAATGTAAATAAGAGCAAGGTTATTAGGTACAGTAGGGTTGAGGGTCAAGTCAATTGGGAGGTGAGTTTGAATGGAGAAAAACTGGAGGAAGTGAAGTGTTTTAGATATCTGGGAGTGGATCTGGCAGTGGATGGAACCATGGAAGCGGAAGTGGATCATAGGGTGGGGGAGGGGGCGAAAATTCTGGGAGCCTTGAAGAATGTGTGGAAGTCGAGAACATTATCTCGGAAAGCAAAAATGGGTATGTTTGAAGGAATAATGGTTCCAACAATGTTGTATGGTTGCGAGGCGTGGGCTATGGATAGAGTGGTGCGCAGGAGGATGGATGTGCTGGAAATGAGATGTTTGAGGACAATGTGTGGTGTGAGGTGGTTTGATCGAGTGAGTAACGTAAGGGTAAGAGAGATGTGTGGAAATAAAAAGAGCGTGGTTGAGAGAGCAGAAGAGGGTGTTTTGAAGTGGTTCGGGCACATGGAGAGAATGAGTGAGTAAAGATTGACCAAGAGGATATATGTGTCGGAGGTGGAGGGAACGAGGAGAAGAGGGAGACCAAATTGGAGATGGAAAGATGGAGTGAAAAAGATTTTGTGTGATCGGGGCCTGAACATGCAGGAGGGTGAAAGGAGGGCAAGGAATAGAGTGAATTGGAGCGATGTGGTATACCGGGGTTGACGTGCTGTCAGTGGATTGAATCAAGGCAAGTGAAGCGTCTGGGGTAAACCATGGAAAGCTGTGTAGGTATGTATATTTGCGTGTGTGGACGTATGTATATACATGTGTATGGGGGTGGGTTGGGCCATTTCTTTCGTCTGTTTCCTTGCGCTACCTCGCAAACGCGGGAGACAGCGACAAAGCAAAAAAAAAAAAAAAAAAAAAAAAAATATATATATATATATATATATATATATATATATATATATATATATATATATATATATATATATATATATATATATATATTTCTTTCTTTTTTCTTTCAAACTATTCGCCATTTCCCGCATTAGCGAGGTAGCGTTAAGAACAGAGGACTGGGCCTTTGAGGGAATACCCTCACCTGGCCCAATTCTCTGTTCCTTCTTTTGGAAAATTAAAAAAAAAAAACGAGAGGGGAGGATTTCCAGCC
>NC_092234.1:73201965-73211965 GCF_036320965.1 Panulirus ornatus
CTCTCTCCCTCCTTCCTGCGCCCCTCCCCTCCTCCACCCTGACCCTGGGCTTCTCCTCAACAAGTTAGGTCCAGCGGAAGGTCCCTAATGTGCACAAAGTTAGTGCTGGCGACCTCCGCTGGGGGGCCGCCGTTCATGAACTGGCACACAGGAAATGAATGAGAACTTTTCCCAGCTCCTTGACTGGGCAGTCCTCAGGGCGAGAGGCGTGGCGTTACTGGTTATGGTGGTGTTGCTGGGCATGTTGGTGGTTATAGTGCTGATAATGGTTATGGTGCTGATAATGGTAGTGGTGTTGGTACTGGTAATGATGGTAGTTATGGTGCTGATAATGGTAGTGGTGTTGGTACTGGTAATGATGGTGGTTATGGTGCTGATAATGGTAGTGGTGTTGGTACTGGTAATGATGGTAGTTATGGTGCTGATAATGGTAGTGGTGTTGGTACTGGTAATGATGGTAGTTATGGTGCTGATAATGGTAGTGGTGTTGGTACTGGTAATGATGGTAGTTATGGTGCTGATAATGGTGATCTTGGTGGTAGTAGTAGTGTCGGGCATTATGATGGTCATAATGTTGGTCTTGGTAGTTGTAGTAATGTTGATGGTTATGATGCTGATAATGGTGGTCTCGGTGGTTGTAGTATTATCGGTAGTTATGATACTATAAAGTTGGTGTTGGTGGCAGTATCAATGTTGGAGGTTATGGTGGTGATAATGATGGTGCTGGTGGTGCTTGTACTGTTGTTATGGTGCTGATAATGGTAGTGGTGTTGGTGGTAGTACTAGTGTTGTTGGCTATGGTGATGATAATGGTGATGTTATTGGTACTAGTAATGTTGATGGTTGTGATGCTGATGGTGGTTGATGTTGGTGGTTATGGTGGTGATAATGATGGTGCTGGTGGTTATGGTGGTGATAATGATGGTGCTGGTGGTTATGGTGGTGATAATGATGGTGCTGGTGGTTATGGTGGTGATAATGATGGTGCTGGTGGTTATGGTGGTGATAATGATGGTGCTGGTGGTTATGGTGGTGATAATGATGGTGCTGGTGGTTATGGTGGTGATAATGATGGTGCTGGTGGTTATGGTGGTGATAATGATGGTGCTGGTAGTTATGGTGGTGATAATGATGGTGCTGGTGGTTATGGTGGTGATAATGATGGTGCTGGTGGTTATGGTGGTGATAATGATGGTGCTGGTGGTTATGGTGGTGATAATGATGGTGCTGGTGGTTATGGTGGTGATAATGATGGTGCTGGTAGTTATGGTGGTGATAATGATGGTGCTGGTGGTTATGGTGGTGATAATGATGGTGCTGGTGGTTATGGTGGTGATAATGATGGTGCTGGTGGTTATGGTGGTGATAATGATGGTGCTGGTAGTTATGGTGGTGATAATGATGGTGCTGGTGGTTATGGTGGTGATAATGATGGTGCTGGTGGTTATGGTGGTGATAATGATGGTGCTGGTGGTTATGGTGGTGATAATGATGGTGCTGGTGGTTATGGTGGTGATAATGATGGTGCTGGTGGTTATGGTGGTGATAATGATGGTGCTGGTGGTTATGGTGGTGATAATGATGGTGCTGGTGGTTATGGTGGTGATAATGATGGTGCTGGTGGTTATGGTGGTGATAATGATGGTGCTGGTGGTTATGGTGGTGATAATGATGGTGCTGGTAGTTATGGTGGTGATAATGATGGTGCTGGTGGTTATGGTGGTGATAATGATGGTGCTGGTAGTTATGGTGGTGATAATGATGGTGCTGGTGGTTATGGTGGTGATAATGATGGTGCTGGTAGTTATGGTGGTGATAATGATGGTGCTGGTGGTTATGGTGGTGATAATGATGGTGCTGGTGGTTTTGGAGTTGGTAGCGTTCGCGTTTGTGGTGGTTGTTATGGTGTTAGTAATGTTTGTGTTATTGTTACTGGTAATACTCGTAGTTATGATGTAGACAAGCTGGGAGTGCCAGTGAACTGGTGTTGGTCGTGTTAGTGAAATTGATGTTGATGATGTTGGTAGTGGTCGCGATGTTAATAGTAGTAATGGTGATATGCTGGAAATGATAGATGATACGGTGATGGTAGTGGTGGTACAAGTAATTGTGGTGTGGTGGAAATGATCTCATGGTAATGACTGTGGTGCTGGTAATGATAGTGATGATGGTGTGAGGGAATAATGCTATGGTAATGATAGTGGTGCTGGTTATGATTATGATGATGGTATGAGGGAAGTAATGGTCATGTAATGATAGCGATGCAGGTAATGAAGTAATGTTGGTGGAATGAAGATAATGGTATGATAATGATTATGGTGATGATAATGATAGTAATGGCGGTGAGGTGGATTAATGGTATGGTAATGATAGAGTTACATAGATACACAGACCACAGGAGGTAATGTACTGGCCACTCCCAATCTTCCAGCTAACTCAAGGACCATCCAGTCCTCTGCCCTTGGAGCAACCCATTAGGTAGTACGTTGTTGACAGCAGCCGCCCAAGTGGTCCTCCCGTTCTGACTGAGTAACGTTAAAGTGGTGCCCAGAACCATCTTACACTCTCCATGTCAGGACTGCTGGTCTTACTTTCTGTCTCATCAAAACGGGACTACCGGGCTAGCCCTACCATTCTCTCATTCCACTTACTCAGACCTAGCTTTTATTACATGAGTACTCTCGCCAACTCCTGTCCACTCAAACATTTCTTATCATTATCTTGACAGAGCCCGACACATCTATGGCCCCAAGACCCTGGTATCATGGGATGCTAAGAATCTCCCGGTTTATGCCTTATACCAGTGAAAGGGAGGGCTCTGGCAGCAATAATATCGGTCCCTCCCATGACATTTCTTTTTTTGTTAAACCTTTTTCTCTTTCTATTCACTATACCAACATTCGTGGTGTCTCTAGTAACCTATCATCTGTTGAACATCATCTGTCTAGTACCTCTCCTAATATCTTACATCTCTTTGAGACACAATTTTCTAAGGATATCTCACGAGTCCCTTTTTCATATCCAACTATAACCTTCGCTTACGATTCCGATTCAAAGGTGGTGTTTGTGCCTATTCCAACATAAGCACACCTATTGCACTCGTCAAGGACCTTGAGTCCCTGAAACTTTGTTATATGGCTCAAGGTCTGTCTTCCAATTTCCACACTTTTCCTAGGTTTCGCCTATTGCTCTCTTGATTTAACAAATCTAATATTTTTCTTATATAACTATCTAAATTCCCGCAATGAGACTGACATCCTCCCACCCGCAAGCCGAGATCCTCTATCTCGGGGATTTCAACGTTCACCACAGGGAAAGGTTGAATTCCTCTCATACAGATGATGGAGGGTTTGAGCCCTCACGTTCTCCATTCTCAGTGATTCAGAGCAAATTATCTCCCACCCTACCCATATTCCTGACCGCTGTGAATGCTCTCCTAATATTCTGGATTTGTTTTTCACTTCTAGTCCCCCCCCCACTGTAAGTATACAATCTCGCCCCTAAATCTGATCACATCCTTATAAATGTATCTATTTCAACAGCACCTGATCCTCCAGCAGCCCCTTCTAAGCGTAAATACTGGCACCTCAACAAAACTGACTCGGCAAATTAGTCTTTTATGTGGTGATGCTTCTGTGTCAGCCAAATGTA
Source organism: Panulirus ornatus (assembly GCF_036320965.1). Classification (NCBI taxonomy): domain Eukaryota; kingdom Metazoa; phylum Arthropoda; class Malacostraca; order Decapoda; family Palinuridae; genus Panulirus; species Panulirus ornatus. The sequence continues at coordinate 73,205,617 of NC_092234.1, forward strand.
TAGCAGAGGTTATTCTTGAGGAAATGGAGGCGTTTCTACCCCCTTCCTCCAAGGTGACCTCTTCATCCAATCCATGGTTCAACTCTTCCTGTTCTGAAGCCATTCACTCAAGGGATCAGGCATATCGAGCCTGAAAAAAACTCTCCTTCCTCTGGCTCCCATTCAACTTTTATCAATGTTCGTCATCACTGCAAGCACGTTATTCGTGAGGCAAAACCTTCCTTAATTCAAAGGAAGTGCGATAACCTTTTCTCGTCATCCACTGATGGGTTTTTCTGGTCTTTAGCTAAGTGCATCTCTAACAATTGATGTTCTACCTTTCCTTCACTTTTCTTTCTCCATGGGTGCACGCATTGATACATCCCATCCCGAAGAAGGATGCCCATTTTGACCCCTCTAACTATCGTTCTATTGCTCTGACATCTGCCATTTTCAGTCCTTGAATCCCCTCTGAACTTCCATATCTTTAGCCACCTCGAAAATCAGTCTTCTCTTTGGTTACCAGTATGGTCTCTATGAGGCGAGATCCACTGGTGTTATTCTTTCCCATCTTAATAATGTTTGGTCATCATCCCTGAATGATTTTGGTTGCCCTTGACATATTCTCTAAGCTCGCTTCCTTTGGCTTTCTTCCCTCACTTTGCTCCTTCATATCTAGCTTCCTCTCCTGCCGATCTACCTCTGTGGTTGTTGATGGATCAGCCTTCCCCCTTTTCTCCTTCATCAGCAGTGTCCCTCAAGGTTCTGTCCTGTTTCCTACACTTTTTCTCCTTTTTTCAATGATTTCTTCCCCACAAGTAACCAGATACATTCATACGGTGATGACTCAACACTGCATTCATCCACATCCTTGAATTTTGCTCCTTCTTCTCTCACTCCATCTGCATTTGGTATTGACGCACCATCCTCATTAAACTCAGACTTGGACAGGATATTTCAGTGGGGTAGACGAAATCTAATTAAGTTTGATGTCTCCAAGACCCACTTTCTACCCATCTCTCAATCGAAAACACCCCCACAACTCTCGTCTCTTTGACGGTTCTGTGATTCCACCTCTTGACTCAGTGAACATATTTCGTATTACGGTAACATCCGCTCTTTCTTGGAAACCCTACATTACGGGAATAGCCAAGTCTCCCTCTAACAACAACAACAACAAAGAGAATGGTTGTCCAACTTAGATGTTTAGACTTCTTTTCTTCAGAACAGTTGCTCCGTTTATGCAAAGGATTGATTTGTCCTTGCATGAAGAACCGCTCTCACACCTGATGTGGTTCTAGCTCTGTATCCTTACATGGCAGAGTTGAGTAGAAACCGTCCTCCTTATAAACTGTCCCAGGCTAACTTCCAAACCTGACGTTCTTGCCCTACGCCGCAATGTTGGTTCACTTTCCCTCTTCTGCGATTATTATATGGCCATTGGGAACTCAAGGGTGGGCTTAAGAACTCTCTACCTTCTCATGTCTTTCCCAATAACTATGATCTGGCATATTCTAAAAGACAAGTTTTTTACTTCCTCCAAACTTCGTAAATACCTTCCTTTGTCTTTTCTTTTCCCTTTCGTTATTCTTTCTATATTTGAATTAAGGTCAATTCTTGATGTGGACTTTTGTCCGTCACTAGAGCTTTCAACCTAAAAAAAAAAAAAACAAGGTCCAAGCGAGTTGGTCTGACCCTAACACTGCTCATAAAACAAAACGTGCAGGTGCCTTAAAATAAATGGACAGCAAAGTAAATGCTCTCTCCTCACCCTCCACTCCTTCAGGCAACACGACGGACGGAAAACGAGTTTGAAAAATATGCATTGCAGGATTGACATGCCTGAAGAATTCTCTTTTATTGGAAAGTCAAAAAGTAGAATGAACGTGCATGTCTTGCATGCCCTCGCTAAAGACATGCATCCCTTTACTTATTGTCATAGACAATAGTGAGGATAAGCTTGAGCTTCAGCCTTGCGGCTTACCATGTCTTTATTACTTCTCATGTGGAAAGTTGATAAAAAGATTCTTAATTGCTTCCGTAAAGCAGGCGATATAAGTTAATGTGTTGGTATGTTACCGCAACATAGGCAAGGAGAAATCAGTGGTTGAGAGGGAAGCATAGTATACCGCTACGTTATGATGATGGACTAAATGAACTATCCAGTACCGGAGAGAGATGGGTGATGATCAAGTCCAATTTTGACAACATTAAGAGTGTTGCTCTGAACAGCATGTTCTGGGAGCTTATTATATACGAGCAAATAACGTCGTTGGTAAAAGATTATTCAGTACAATGCAGATTAACTCGGTGACTTCTAAGTTTTAGTCCATATCCTCTCCTTGGTAGTATTGGTGCGACTAGAAAGAAATTTTCGGTACCGACAATGTTGAATCCTTTACATACTTTAAAGCTTTCTATAAATTTGCCTCGAAGACGCCTTTTGGTTAGAGAGAACAAGTTTGATTCTCGCAGTCTCCCTCATATGGTTTGTTATACAAGGAAGGTATCAATTTTGCTGCGTATCGCTGCACTACTTCCAATTTGCGAATATCCTTTCTGTAGGGAAGGGACCAGAAGTGCCCTGCATATTCGAAGTGGAGGTCTAACTAGTCTTCGGTATAGTGGCACTATCCCATTTTTTGTTTTTGTATGTAAAGTTTCCATTAAAAAAACTAATATTTTCTTTTTCCTTTCTTGGCAGCTTCGTTATAATGCTGGGTACAAAATGAAGTTGCTGTAAACAGTGACCCCTAGATCCCTCACACTAGGGGTGTCCTTTATATTGTGGCCCATCACTTCATAATCGAATTTTTTGTTGAGGTTTCCTGTTTGCAACATATGACATTCATTGATATTAAATGAAATTTGCCATTTTTTTAGACCATTCAGCGACTTTATCTAAATCCTCTTGCAATTTCTGCCTATCTTCTTCAGTTAGTATGCCATCACCGATATTTGTGTCATCTACAAATTTGGACTCTAGGTTACTCAGCCGTGTATCAAAATCGTTAATATAGATAATGAAAATATAGACTCAAAGGCCGGATGCCTGGGGACCTCACAAGTAATGGTTGAGCACGGTGATGATGTACCATTCATTACGGCTTTCTGCTTCCTATCACATAATCAGTCTTCTATCCAGTTTCCTATACAACCAGTAATCCCCAGGGCCCGGACTTTATGCATCAATCTGACATGGAAGACTTTGTCGAATGTCTTTTGGAGGTCTAGAAATATGATATCTATTGCTTTTGTCTTGTTGTGGATACTGAATGATTTATGAGAACATTCAAGGTGGTTTGTGAGGCTGTATGCTATTTTCTGCCAGACTCAGAAGTTTACATATAATTGACGTGAAGCTAATATAACGGTAATTGCCACGCGTTTCAAGACTTCCTTTTTCTGATATAGGAGTAACGTGTGCCAGAAGTCCAGTCCTGCGGTATTGTTCCATCCTGGAGATAATTATTGAAAACATAAGTTAATGGTTTCGTAATCTCGTGTTTGACATTTTGATGATTCTTGGATAGAAAAGATCAGGACCTGGACTCATATCAGGCTTCAACTTATCTATCTTTTATCAGTGCTTCTCTGTGATGGTAAATTCTGGAATCTTGTGAGAGCTATTTATCACTGTCTCAAAATTCATGACGTTGCTTTCTAGCGCAAAAGCAGAACTGAAAATCTTGTTCAGGGTTGTTACTATGCTTTCATCATCCACACCGGGTTCCTCATCTCCGATCACTAAGGATCCTATTTCACTCCTTGTATGTTTCCTATATCTATATCTATAAAATCTTTTAGGATCTCTATTACTATCTCGTGTATTACTCACTTCAAACTCTCTGCTGGCTGAATAACTCTCTTTAAGTCTCTCTTGTGTTGCAATACTTGAGTCATTGTTAGACTTTTAAGTCTGTAGAGTTTATTTCCGCGCCTCTTGCGATATGTAGGGAGTACCATTTCGGCCTCTTGTTCGTTTCATTGTTTCTGTCGTACACTGGAGTGAGTGAGTGAGGCTTTAATGCGTGGCGCAACTCATTATAACCCGCCCCTTTTAAAGTCAGGGATAATAATACTGGTTTCAGGAGAATCGGTTTTGATACAGGTATTTAGTACTAGGATTCAAGAGCTAAATCATTTATATAAGCTTCCCTCGGTTCGGTAGAGTAAATTGTCTTCGAGAAAGTTAATAAATCTAGCAGATTCACTTTCTACATCTCAAATAATTTTCCAGCTGATTATTTATCCATCTTATCATACTTTGTCGCTGTCTCCCGCGTTACCGCGGTAACGCAAGGAAACAGGCGAAAGAATAGCCCAACCCACCCCATGCACATGCATATACGTAAACGCCCAGACATGCACATATACGTACCTATACATTTCAACGTATACATATATATACATACACAGACATATACATATATACACATGTACATGATCATACTTGCTGACTTCATCCATTTCCGTGTCTACCCCGCCACACATGAAATGGCACCCCCCACCCCCACGCGCGCGCGCGAGGTAGCGCTAGGAAAAGACAACAAAGGCCACATTCCTCACACTCAGTCTCTAGCTGCCATGTGTAATGAACCGAAAGAACAGCTCCCTTTCCACATCCAGTCACCATAAAACTTTCTATGGTTTACCCCAGACGCTTCACATGCCCTGGTTCAATCCATTAACAGCACGTCGACCCCGGTACAAAAGATCGTTCTAATTCACTCTATTCTTTGCACGCTTTTCACCCACCTGTATGTTTAAGCCCCGATCGCTCAAAATCTTTTTCATTCCATCCATCCACCTTCAATTTGGTCTCCCACTTCTCGCTTCCTCCACCTCTGCCACATATATCCTCTTTATCAATCTTTCCTCACTCATTATCTCCATGCGATCAAACCATTTCAATACACCCTCATCTCCTCTCTCAACCATGCTCTTTTTATTACTACGCATCTCTCTTACCCTTTCATTACTTACTCGATCAAACCACCTCACACTACATATTGTCCTTAAACATTTTATTTCCGACACATCCACCCTCCTCCGCACAACCCTATCGATAGCCCATGCCTCGCAACCATATATCATTGTTGGAACCACTATTACTTCAAACATACCCATTTTTACTCTACGAGATAACGTTCTCGCCTTCCACACGTTGTTCAACGCTCCCAGAATCTTCGCCCCCAACCCCACCCTGTGACTCACTTCTGCTTCCATGGTTCCATCCGCTGCTAAATCCACTCCCAGATATCTAAAACACTTTACTTGCTCCAGTTTTTCTCCATTCCAACTTACCTCTCAATTAACCTGTCCCTCAATTCACATTTACTCTCAGCTTTCTTCTTCCACACACTTTACCAAACTCAGTCACCAACAGCAGTTTCTCACCCGAATCAGCCACCAGCGCTGTATCATTAACGAACAACAACTGACTCATTTCCCAAGCTCTCTCATCCACAACAGACTGCATACTTGCCTCTCTCTCCAAAACTCTTGCATTCACCTCCCTAACAACCCCATCCATAAACAAATTAAAAAACCATGGAGACATCATGCACTCCTGCAGCAAACCGACATTCACTGGGAACCAATCACTTTCCTCTCTTCCTACTCGTGCACATGCCTTACTTCCTCGATAAAAAGTTTTCACTGCTTCTAGCAATTTACATCCCACACCATATCCTTGTAATACCTTCTTCAGAGCATATCTAACAACTCTATCATATGCCTTTTACAGATCCATAAATGCTATACACAAATCCATGTTTTCTAAGTTTTTCTCACATACATTCTTCAAAGAAAACACCTGATCCACACATCCTCTACCACCTCTGAAACCACACCGCTCTTCCATAATCTGATGTTCTGTACATGCCTTTACCCTCTCAATCAATACCCTCCCATATAATTTCCCAGGAATACTCAAAAAACTTATGCCTCTGTAATTTGGACGCTCACCTTCATCCACTTTGCTTTTGTACAATGGCACTATGCATGCATTCCGCCAATCCTCAGGCACTTCACAATGAACCATACATGCATTGAATATCCTCATCAACCAGTCGAGCAACACAGTCACCCCCTTTTTTGATAAATTCCACCTCACTACCATACAAACCCGCCGCCTTGCCGGCCTTCATCTTCCGTAAAGCTTTCACCAAACCATTCTCCCTGGCTCTCTCACTTCGCACACCAACTCGACCAAAACATCCTATATCTGGCACTCTATCATCAAACACATTTAACAAACCTTCAAACACTCTGGGTCATGACAGCGCCAGTATCTGCTGGCTGACTTGGGTGTTTGTATACAACATTTATCTAAAGTTTGGAAAATTGTGTGGATTTGAACACACAA